>NW_020538040.1:7595260-7609306 GCF_003426905.1 Ctenocephalides felis
TTATAAAAAAACATATTGATTTGATGTTTTTTTGTAATATCTATGTTGTTGTTGTTAAGTATTGATAAAATATTTCAGATATTTTGTTTATCTGTAATCTTTTTTTAGCCAATTAAGTGTTATTTACGTGTCATTTTTGATAATAAAATACTATATCTGTAGTAAAAGACTGATTAAACCATCTTAATTTTCTATGATTTGTATTATCATCAGTAGTACATAGACATTTTATTTTTTTTATTCTTAATTTAATTTTTTGTTTTTTTTTTCTTTTTTCTAACAGTTTGAAGAAAAATCTTTACTTGAAACTAACACAACATATTACTACGTTACGATACACACAATTAACAAATCGGTTTTTAAAAATAATTTTTATTAGAATCATTACTTCTTATAATACGTTTAAAAATTTTAGAGATGAATCACATTGAGTCAAAACTAGAACTTGTTTTTATAATAACGATTTTTGCCAAACTAGTTTCGACTTTCTGCCAAAATATAAACGACTTATTTATGTACAATAGGACATAGACTAGTTTTTAGTCCTCCATTATGGTTTTTGCGACGGTTAAGTTCGTTATTTCCTATAATAAAAATTTAATGATATTATCAAATGTACTGTTACACTTTTCGTATTGAAAAAAATCAAACTAGTTTTTTTTCAATTTTATGATTATTCATAGACTTATATTACATGGACTGCTAGTCGAGCGCAAAATAAGTGCTCAAACATAGGAGGGAGTGTGACGTTACATGTCTGAGCGAACATTGCCGACGACAATCGCGGACTCTCTCGTTGGCTCATAATATATAAACCGATTTTAACAGGTCGATTCGATTCTATGCGCATTTATTTCACAGAGCCAATATTAATATCATTTCTTACAAAATTATCAGCCATCACAATTGCCATTATATAATTGAAATGAAACATATGACACGTGACATTTGATTAATCGGGAGAGTCTGCGATTGTCGTCGGCAACGTTCGCTCAGACATGTGACGTCATATACCTTTCTATGTTTGAGCACTTATTTTGCGCTCAACTAGCAGTCCATGTAATATAAGGTCTATGCTTTTTCCCTCTACTTTCAAATATCTTCACTTGTTTTTGAGATATTGGTAATGAATCGCTCTACTCTATCTATAATCTGAAACAATAATATTTTAGCAAAGCTAATCCCGTCGTATGTCGCCCCGTGTCTTTAATTATGTTCAGATAAAAAGAAATCGTGTCCCGAACAATTGTGCAAATATTCTTATTTGAACAGATTCTTATTTGAGTCCATGATCGGCCATTACTTGTGCAAACGAACGAAAAACGTACGAGAAAATGTATATATGTATACATGTATCATGTGTGTAATGTTTGCATTGACAACAAACAATGTGGTTAATAAAAGTCGGCAAGATTATCTTAGTAATTAGCCACGGAGCTAATTTTAAACTATTGTTACGGAAATTATTAAACACACATATTTGGGGATTTTATTAGCACTTAGTGTTTTGATACGAGTTTTGATATCGATAAGACATAAAAGATAATATAAACTTACACTACACTGATATTATATTAATTGTTCTTGAATCTAATATTGAAACTATTAGTAAGTAGCATTTCGTCTTAAGGCAAGTTGCAAAAACTTTCCTATAAGTCTAATAATTGCCTTAATCAACCGGAATTGAGATTTAGATTTTTAAATCAAAATTTTCAACTGTTTATTTCGAAAATAAAGTTTTGGCTTTCACTTAAAGTTAAACATTTCGATTTCCAATTGAATATTCTTAAAAACATTTAAATTATCTGTAATAATATTAATTATTACAGATAATTTACACAGGCACGAGTGATTGTATGTCCTAAGATTGTAGCTTATGATTCCAATATTTAAATAATTTATATAAATTAAGCAATTTATTAATTCATTTAATATAAGCAATTTTTATAGAACTGTTTAGTGCATGAACTTTATCGCAATATTAAATTTCATGAAAAACGTCGAAACATTTTTTTTAAAAACTTAATAAATTATTTTGTGAAAGATATATAGAAAATACTTACAAAATTGCATATAATACCATATATGTAATCCTTGATAGTATTTAATGATTTATATTAATGGTAACATTTTTTAAACAACTAGAGAAGTTTTGTAGATTGTAGGATTCCAAAGAAATGGCTTGGCCGATCTTCTCGCAAACCCAATCGCGGTTAAAAATCACAAAAACCATATTACAATGTATGGACATTATTTTATCTATTCTAACGTTTGATATTATTATCAAAGAAAAAATGATAAAAAAAATCAAGAAAATTAATGTAATGACTTTATTGCTTTAGACATATTGTAGGCTGAATTTGTGATTTGTTTCTGCAACAGGATTTTGTTGCAGGATTTTTTTTAAATTTTCCAAATGATAGTCATTCTGAATCGAATATGACCAAATTTGGAAAAAGTATGGTGAGCCGATTTTTGACCTATTGTAGACGTTTTCTCAAAATTTAAAAATCATTCGATTTATGATGTATTGCACGACGATCAGCCAAGCCGTTTCTTTGTTAATAACAGAAAAGTAAAAAAAAAATCCGTCCACGTTTTAGCCCGAAGTTCTGAATCGATTTTAAAAATTCATTTCTTGTAATAAAGGGTTAAAAAAATTGTTTGAACAATTTTTATGATTTTTTTTTGACGGTAGAAACCACAGTCTTATAGATCATACTAAAGTATTACGGCCCTGCGACAACTCACTTAACTTTAAAAATTCGTCAAAGTTTGCAAAAATTAGTATCGTATTTTAGCATTTGTCAAAATTAGACCTTTCATCGACGTTTGCTCAAAAACGCCTGAACCGATTTCAAAAATTTAAAAGCCAATCGTATTTCGATGTGGATTATGTTTTCTCAGTTTCGTGCGACGATAAAAAGTGTTAAACTTTTCGTCCACATTTACGCTCATACTACCGAATCGATTTTAAAAAATCAAAAACTGTTCGAATGATATTAGTTGAGAATGATACTGATTAGTTTTAGGTGAAAATCTACCGAGCCGTTTTCTTGTAACTAACTGTTGAAAACAACAATTTAAGCGGATTTTTATGGAACTTCTTTTGGCGATATATATCATGGCTTATAGAACTTACTGAAATATTGCGGCCTTACGACAAATAGTTTAATTTTAATAATTCATTAAAGTTTGAGAAATTGAGTAGTTTTTTATGACGTTTGTTAAATTTAAAGTTAGACGATTTACTTGGAATAACAATAGAGTACTTGGTTTTAATAAACATACTAAAGTATTAAAGTCCTACGGGAACTGATTCAATTCATTGTTGATTTTTGAAAATTTGCTTTTAGAAAAATACTCCGAGTTAACGTGTTCGTTTGTTTCCAATTATGTGTAATAAATCCACTCGGAATACTTTTAGTCACTCATAAATTAATTTATTTTTATTGATTAAGTTGATTGTTTACACATATCGGGAAGTTCATGCAACTTGCCTTAAGGCAAAATGCCACTGTCAACTAGTCATCTTTGTCGCCATCCAGGTGGTCTACGCCTGCAGCTCATATTGCTTCCACTAATGTTATGACTATATATATTTATTAAGTATGATATCACAACAAAATATTCGGTTTAATCGATAACGAAATTCCAGTTAACGGTTATTATTTCTGCAGTACGAAAAGATGATGTAACAATCGTATGAGGTGACTTCAGTTCAATTCCCAGACAAATATATATATTTGCCCTCTTCATATTCTTATTTCTTGAATCTAATCTATACTTACTTACACTTATATCTGCTGACAGAGGATATTGGATTTCAGAAAAGTCGAGACGGTATTTAAGGAGGATTTTGTTACATAAACACATATGTGGATATATATCTTATATATAAAATTTCTGTGTCACAATGTACGTTGTCGTACTCCTCCGAAACAGCTTTAGTGATTATTAACAATTTTTATATACTCCAGTCATTATAGTAAATTTATCTCAGAATTCGAAGAATCAGAAGTCTGTAAATACTTGTATATTGACATCCTAAAGTTGTCTCTATATGTAGGTTTTGAGACAACTTTTAGGTGTCAATATACAAGTATTCACAGACTTACAGCTGGGTATCTCGAATTCCGAGATTTTTACCTAATTTGAGCTTAAATGACTGGACTAATATGCATATTTAGTAGGTCTGAGAATCGGTAACTATCTATATTTTAAACACCTAAGTGATAAGGGTTGTTTACTCTTAAATTTGTTTTTCTGATTTTGGATGTTTTTCTTGTTTTTACTTTTTTATAATGTGGCATTAAAAAATACATAGAGCCCTAAATTTTTACTTTTTCATCACTAACCCCTATTTTTTATAGCCATTTTAGCAATTCATACATTTTTCATACCGCGTTCAGTCATTGAATATTTTTGACAGAATTATAGTTCAGATTTTTGATCTTAAAGAAAATACTTAAATGTCACTTTAAAAAACAATTTATTTTTATTAAGGGTTGTCCAACTCTAAATCATTTTCTCAATTATGAGGTCAGTTTTTTATTGCAATTTTTTAAATGCGGAATTGAAAAATGCATGCAACTCTTTTTACTTCAAAATATTATTTATTTTTATGAAGGTTTACCCACCACTATCATTTTTTAAAATTTTGACCAATTTTCTTTATTTTAATTCTCTATAATTTGACACTGAAAAATACATAGAACTCTCTTTATTTTGAAAAACTTTTTATTTTTATCAAGGGTTGTCCATCCCCTTTTTTTCTAAATTTTTGAATTAATTTCTTTTATTTAAGTTTTTTTGAGTATATGAAAATGGTTAAATGTTACTTGAAAAAACAATTTATTTTTATAAAGGGTTGTCCGACCCTAACACATTTTTTCAATTATGAGGTCAAAATTTTTTTAATGCGGGATTGTTAAAATACATACAATTCGTTTTACTTCAAAATACTATTTATTTTATCAAGGGTTGTCCATCCTTTACACTTTTTTTAGATTTTGAGACCAATTTTCTTCATTTTAATGTTCTATAATACAAAATTGAAAGTTAAATGATACTCTTTTTACTTCGAAAAACTGTTTATTTTTATCAAGGGTTGTCCACCCATAACATTTTTTTTTAATGTTGAAATCAATTTTTTTTTAATTTAATTTTTATAATGCGGATTTAAAAATTTCATACAACACTGAATTTCCACAAATTTAGTTTTTTTACTCTCCTTCCACAAATCTCTATTTCATAATAGCCAGTTTAGTTCAATTCATATTTTCCTGAGCTTATGCTAAAACATGAATTTTACTTCAAAACAAAAAACAAAAAGTGCATAGTTTTTAAATGGTTTGCATCAAGAGCAATTTTTGCAAAGAAATAGAGATTGGATATTAAAATCTGAAAATAAAACAGTTTTTGATAGGGAACTATAGGTACCATACAAATCTATTGTAAAGCTGTAAAATTTTATACTCTCTTAAATTTTTGTCAATATTAGTCAATTCGCTAGGCATGCCACATAACAATATAATTTAAAAATGAACTACAAATTATGCTTTTTGATTAAAAAATTACTGAATAAATGTAAAAGCGAAGTGGCAATATATCAAAATCTTGAAACTTCAAATATGCCAATTCAATTTAAATAGAATCAGTTTCAGATTAAGGTTGGCCCATGCAAAGACTATTAATGGACATTTATATGTGACGTGCTTTGCAGTGGGTAAACTATTCATATATTTTTTCTTAGCTGCTTCTTTCACTTCGTCACATTTGCAACCAGTTAGTTATTTTCGTACTAAACATTTTGTGCTAGAAATATTTTTTAAAACAGAACAATGTTTGCCGGGCCAGCTAGTATATATATCATTTCGCAAACAAAAGCCTAACCTCGTTGTTCGTGCGCCCAAAAACCCATCGCACACATATGTATTATATTATATTATATTATAATATAATACCACGAAGCGATTCGTGCAAAGCAAACGGTATTCCGGCTGACGCAACAATCCTCTTGTATTGTTACATACTTTGAACACAGGAAGGAATTAAGGATAGTTACTATAATATAAAAATCATGTTTCAGTACTTTTCATAATCTTGCTATTTTTTAGTATCATCTAGCAATTTACCTGAAGAAAGTTTACTATGAAGTTGAGTCAGTTCACACTCTTGCAACCTTGTTCTGTCTTATTTAAGCCATCAATTTAGTCGAGAAATAAAATCATAACCACTGATTGAATTGTATAATTAAAAATTTTTAGTGGAATACTCGCAGGTAAAAAACTCACACTATAAACTTATCGTATATGCACTAATTGTAAATATATATGTCTGTCAAGAAATAAAATTTGAAATTCCTGAATTTCAAAAACACAATTTAAGTTCGAAATCATTGTTATAACATCAGGCAATCTTAAGCATTTCATGAAATGCAGAAAATAGGATGAAAGCAGGAAAAATCTCTGGAAAGAAATAATAAAATTAAAAATACCACTACCGACAAATTTAAAATTATTACTGGCGCATATTAGGACATAAAGAGCTCTGTTTACATTTAAAAGAACTAGCAAATTAAATATATAAGTTTTATACAATAGGATGTATATAGATTAACCCTTTCGACTCGGACACCGCCGCTCCGGTGTCAAAATTCATATAAATCTCGGAATTCGCGAGTGGAAAGTGTTAAAATGTATATATGTGTGCGTATGTTGGCTAATGTACAAGCTTATAAGGCGAATAAAAAAAACAGCATTTTATAATCCAGAATCAATGGTTCTATTATATAAATGTAGTCGTGAATAAATAAATAGACGAGAGAACTAAAACATTTATTGTCTTCTGATCATTAGAAAAATTAGATACGACTGCACGAATGTCAAATCATTTATACAATTTGATTATGCAATTCATAATCGTAAATTGCGATTATTTACTAACAATTGAAAATTATTGCTTCTGACTGAATATAGAGATTATAAAGGAAAATGTTTGTTTACATCAGAATTAGATTGTGGTGCATGGCATTTTGCCTTAAGGCAAATTGCTGGAACTTCTCGTACTGTAACTTCAGATTTTTAAAAGCCCAGAAAAAAATTTATTGAAAATTTTGAATTTTTTTCATAATTTTTGAAAATATGGAAAAATATTGCCTGTCTTCGAACTCATGATAATTTTCGAAAAATTAGAACTGTTTTGAAAAACAATTTTTTTTTGAAAATTTTAAAATAATTAATTAATTTAATTTAAAATATTGAGTTTTTGATACCTACTCATATCGGTTCATTTGAAAATATCTCATTTTTGACGGACAAATGGCATTTTTTAAAACATTTTTTCCGGTTCTCCGAAACCGATGTATCTGCCTTTGAAAAAACCTAATAAATTGTTAGGGTGCAGAAAATAGAAATCGTTTTTTTGAGAGTACGAAGCATCCAATTTGAATGATGTAAAAAACATTTAATTTGTGATGATCGGGAGAAAGTGGTGATTAGTTTTTGACAAAGGCAGATCCAGCCGTTTCGAAGATACGGAGCTAAATGTACAAAAAATGGCAGTTTTTGAGAGAACGGAGTGTTCAAATTGAATTATTCGAAGAATTTTATTTGTATTGATATTGAAATGAAGAATTGGTTAAATTTTTATGTAAAGGCAGGTCTTGCATTTTCGGAGATCCTAAAAAAATAAAAAAATGCTATTTCGGGGTAAAAATGATTATTATGCATGTGAACATCAAATTTTGGGATATGTATTTAATGGAGATTTTATATGTATATTATTGTATTGTATATTTCAAACAAATATCCTCGACAATTACAAAAGTGTCGTTTACCTGAATTTTCAAGATATTCAAAGATTTTTAAAAAATTCAAGTTTTTTTTAAATAAATCAATTTTTAACAATGTTCAAAATTAAAAAAAAATAGATTTAAAAAACAAAATTTGAAATCTCAAAAATTTGAAAAAAGTCGATATTTCTCAGAATTTTCATAAAACATCAGAAACGTGAAAAAATATCATAAAAATCTATTTTTTTTTCAAAATTTTAAAGCACTTAAAAAAAATGAATTACTATACGGGAAGCTCCTGCAATTTGCCTTGTCATGCTCCACTAGTTTTAGTATTACTTGGTATTATCTTTTGCGATCTTGTGCGATTATTTATAATTATAATTTTCATTTTTATAAAAATTGTATAATATTGTAATATAATATTTTTTTATTATTTATAATATATCTCACAATGACAATCAACTCCATTAATAGTATAAAAATAATAATATCATAAATACAGCTGAAATAGAAACACATTGGCGACTATATAGAACTTGCAAAACAAAGACTCTTATCACTATAAACCCTAATTCCAAATTTATTAATACCCCAGCATTATTGTCTCATTATTCCATTCCCCCAGTTCGCCCCTGTAAAATATGCCACAAAGGTGCCTTCGTACATTCACAATCGCAATCACTACTATATATCCACGTTTAGCGTGAGCATGATCCGAAACCTCATTACAATATACAATATTGCGATTGTCTTCATGCGCATGCGCCTTAGTAGTAGTAGTACGTACGATGATGTTCGACGTACTATTATACACCACCACCATTCATGCAAAGTGTGGATATATATATACATAGATATAAAGTATGTACTAATATCCAGTTTCTACCGCTTCTATTCTATTTCGTCCTACTGATTATTCTGCATGTGTGTAGGTCGACGTCTCGCCTTCTTGGAATATACACAAAAAATACATTTCGGCAGACGACCGACCCGGCGCGATTCCAACATTTTGGACAAAAATAAGGCACGTTCACAATCGAAGTGGAATAGAATTAAATACTCTCACTGTCAGTTGTACTTATAATGTGTAGTTGAAATTTGTATATTGATTTTTCAAACCATTCGATTCGAAATGTTGAGGAGGTGGTAATTTACGTTTGCTAAAGACAGTTGCAGTCGCTTCGGCAAGACGGAGCTTAAAGCGCAAAAAAATGACAGATCGGATCAGCTGATTAGAATGATTCAAAAAACATTTTGTTTATGCTGACTGTGCGAAAAATTGATAAGTTTTTTGTGAAAGCAAAAATAATTTTTTTTTTGGTATTTTCATGTGAACATATATAATTTATAATTCAGCATTTCTATAATTTTCAAACTAGATAGAATAATTTCATTCTCAAAATTGTTGCTATAAATCTTGATTGATATTGATCTATATTAAATTCCTGCTGCTTTTTTAATTTTTCCATTCCATTCAATTATTTTACTCATTAGATTCTACAGTATTTCAAGCATAAATTTAAATGACATTTTAAAATATGATGTGATATTAATTATTGTACTTCGCAATATGATGGATGTATTTTTGTAGAATAATATTTATTATTTGCTCTTGATTTTTTTCTCTCTCATCACTCATTTTTTCTCTCTGTGTTTCTTTATCAATACACTTTTTTTGCTCTATCTACATTCTACCTCTTTCATTTTTTTTGCTCTATCTACTCTCTATTCCCACTTTTACAATTTCTTTCTCGTTTTATCTATTCCTTTCTCTTTTTATATTTCTTGCTCACTTTAATTTTTTTTCTATTCCTTTCTCACTTTATTCTTCCTTTTTTGCTTGCTCTTTTCTCTTTTTACGCTTTTCTTAAAATTAGTTTTATTTCTTTCTCACATTATCTTTTTACTTCTATTCAAATTGTTCTCTCTCTATTTCTTTCTCATTTTTTTTATCTCTCTACTCCTTTCTCACTCTGCCTAACTTTTTCCTACATTATCTATTTCTCTCTCTCTGTATTTCTTTTTCTCTCTACCGATATCTTTCTCTTTTCTATTTCCTATTTCTTTTTTTCTCTTCCTTTCTCACTTTATTTATCTCTATCTGTTTCTGTAGTTATTTCTCATTTTTATATATTTCTTTCTCTCTATATATATTTCTTTTTGTCTTTTTTTCTATACTCTTCCCTTCTATACACCTTATCCATATTATTTTCTCTTTCTCTTTTTGTTTCTCAAGTTCGCTTTATCTATTTTTTCTCACTTCATGTTTATCTCTCTCTATCTCGTTCTTTTATTATTATTACTTTGTTATTTGTTTTTATTATTTGTTTTTCTATTTCTTTCCTGTTCTTGCATACTAAAAATTTTCACTTCCATGATTCTCCGTTTTCTAACTTTTTTATTTTCTCCATTTATTTTTCATTATTTTTCTTTATTCTCTGCTATTTTTTTTGCTTTATTTTTACTTAACTTTTATTACTCTACATTTCTCTCTATTTGTTTTCTGGCTCTTTCACGCTGAATCCTTTCACTTTCGTCATAAAAATTCGAACTTGGATTTATAAATTTTAAATTTCAAAATTTTTAATCTTTTTGACTTAAGGAAAAATGTCGCTCATTAGTTTTTTCCAAGTTTTTAATTAGTATCCTTGATTATTTTCGTCGACGATTTCGGGAAAACGGTTGAATTGATTTCGATTATTCAAAAAACATGCGATTGCTGCTGATAAAGAGACGTGCTAATTAGTTTTTGGCAAAGGCAGGTCTAGCCGTTCCGAAGATACGGAGCAAAAAGTGCAACAAACGGTGACACAGTTTCTAAGAGAACGAAGCGTCCAATTTGAATAATTCAAAAAACATTTCACTTGTATTGACAAGATGAAGAATTGATCAAATTTTTATGAAGGCAGGTCTAGCGGTTTCGGAGATCTAGTGAAAAAAGGAAAAAAAAGCCATTTGGCGGTCAAAAATGATCATTGGATATATGCACATTAATTATCAGATATTTTATAGAGACAATAAGTATAAATTTGCTTACATTCTTATCGGTGCCGTACCAATGTTGATCCGATAGACGGCGACGCGGCGTTTACGCGCTTCAATATTTCGTTTTTATGCAGTTAAAACAGCACGATTGCTTTGAAAAAAAGTTGAGAATTTCCAAAATATTTCAAAATACACTTTTCTTCAAAAGGTCCTTTTTTCAAAAAAAGTAAATTTTTGTCAAAATTTATAGTTTCTGAAGAATCAAATTTTTTCAGAGTAATTTTTTTTTTATATGTTAATCTTTAAAAAAAAAAAAAATGATACGGGAAGTTCCAGCAATTTGCCTTAAGACACGATGCCATGCGCCCCACTAGTTTCTCTTTGACTTTTTTTTTGCTTCTCTATCTCTTTGTATCTTTTTCACTCTCAGAAATTCTTTCTTTCCTATTATGTTTCTTTCGTACTTTATTTCTTCCTTTCTTAATTTATTTTTCTATCTCTCTCTGACATCGTGTATACACTTTTCTAAATATAATTATAATAATTATTTTGTATTAAATGACTTAAGTAGATAAATAAAATGAAAGCAAAAAATTCAATCTCACTAACTATATTTAAATTCCCATTAGTTTCATTCATTCCAAAGCTCGACTATACCCTTAGACTTTGTAAATTGTAAACTCGCCTTTACTCTCATATATCCCTTCAGAAAACCTTCGCACAACAAATTCACACACACATAATTCTATTTCCGACACATAAAACATCTTCTATTTGAGCATTAGTGTCTCGTAGTCGTATCGTTTTAGTCGTCCCTCCATTCTATTCTGCAACTCGGTCGTCTTTCGTCTTTTTCGTTTTCAGTTCTGATCGAAAACCAGCCCGCGATGGACGCGAAATAATTATAGAATATATAGTGTTAAAAAATTCAAAAAATATATATTTAAATTATTACCGTTGTTGTATTTATTTTATTAGTGCCTGGTAATAAACAAGTGCCTTTGGTGTCGTTTTTGTAAGGAATTTAGTGATTTTTGCTGCGGACGCGCGGACACGTGTGCGCTTTCTGGAGGTTTTGGCGCCGGCTATAGGGACGGATTTTTAGATTTTAGGGAAGACGAAATATAAAAGGTAAAATAAGGATATAAAATTATATTGTTTATGTTTTATTTATTTATAAAAGTGCAGAAAAATATATTAAATTTGAAGCATATGCACAATTCAGCATATGCATACTTTGGTTCTCAAAACTTTGAAAAATTGGTATAAATTTTTTATGTGGACTTTTTACTTGATTTTTATTATTTTTCAATTTTTTTATTAACTTCCCGAAGGAGAAGTTTATGTTTTCATCAAAACATCCGATTCGCTAATTTTATGTTTTCTCTTGGACGTTTCCAGCCATTCTGAATCGAATGAGACCAAATTTGGAAAAAGTATGTGTGTGTGAACAGATTTCTTACTTTAAATCGTCGTTTTTTCAAAAAAACTGCTAATTCGATTTCAAAAATTTAAAAGCCATGCGATGTATCTTCTTAATTTTTTTTTTTTTATTTATTTATTTATTTATATATATATATACATTATTTTCATATCTCAGTCAGGCAGAGTTGCCTGGTATGAGAGATTATGAAAAACAGTTTTCATATAATATATACATTTCATTTGACTATAATATCTACTTCATTAATATAATATCTATATATAACAATTAACAGTTTTTTTTCGATGAAACTTCGATATTGATAAGTATCATTATTCTAAAAACACACTGAAATATTACCTTTACGACAAGAAGTTTAATTTTAAAAATTCATCAAAATTAAAAAAAATATGGTAAATCAAATTTGTGTCAGAAGTCGCCTTTGTAACTTAGAACAGTACTAAAAATTATAATAAATTTTGTTAATATTAAATTTCAAACGAGATAAATTTTTTATTTTTCTCATGATCTAAATTAAATTCATGCTATTTTATTATTTTTTCCAAATATGCAACATTTTTATTTTTCTTATTTTAACATAATTTTTTTAAATTTGATAGAACATCAATTCTTTGTAATTTGCGATATAATTAGCCAATTTTTTCTATAATAATATTTCTTACTTGTTCTCGATTTTTTTTTCTCTCTCTTTATTCATTTTTCTCTCTCTTTATTTATTTTTCTCTCTCTTTATTTGTTTTTCTCTTTACCTATTTTTTCTCTCATTCTCTATTTCTTTTTTTTATTTAAGTTTAAATGGTTAATAATTGTTTTTAAGTTTCACTAAATATTTTTTCAAAATTTAAAAAAAAGTAAGTAATTTAAAATCTATAAATTTTATTTAGATATGTTTTGTAAATTTATAATATTTAAAATAAAAATATTAATTCAGAATTATAAAAATTTTGATAATGAACTTTAAATTTGAATATAAACTTTAGAATGTATAATTTGATTTTATTTAGATATGTATTTTTTAGTGTATTTAAAAAAACAAAGAGGTTCACAATTAAAAAAAAAATTATATTATTTAAAATTAATTTCCATACATATTTTTTATGGTAGCTGTTTCTTTTCACTATAGCAAATTAATAAATTTAAATTTGTAATGAAAAATAATGCTATGTAATAACACAAAAAACTTGTCGGTTAATATTAAAAATTAACCCAAATAATTTTTTATTACTAAAATTTTAAAGTTTTATTTTATTTTATTCAGGTTTTTTCTATAATTTTATATTTGATTTTATTGTATTTAAAAAGAGAATAAATTTTGTTGCTTAATTTAGAAATTATTTTTTTAAATTAATTTCATAACTTTCAATATTATTTTGCAAATTAATAATTGCTCTTTAAATATTACCTAATATTGGCTCAAAATAAAAAACATTTTCAAGTTATACTATTCAAAATTTACAATTTTTATTTATTAGCTTTTCTCGTTTTATAAATTGATATTTCTCTTTACTTTAAATTATAGAAATCTTGAAGTACTTGTCAAAAGGTTTGTTCGGAATGGACTCCTAAACTGCTGAACCGATTTTAAATTTTATTGACTCACTGTGTGCATTTATGTCCCACTTAGGTTATAGGCAATATTGAAAATTTCAGCTCATAGTTGAAATATTAAAATTTTAGAAATTTTAATTACTTTTGACAATTATGAATTTTAAGAAAACAAAATACTTTAAAATGATAGTGGTCAATGTTTCTGGAAAATTCGAGATAAATCGATTTCTGATTTGCATTTGATTTGCTTAAATATTAGCAGAAAGATAGA
>NW_020538040.1:7610306-7665482 GCF_003426905.1 Ctenocephalides felis
AAAATAATATCATATATTACAGTTCCTTAATTCCTTTCTGTATTCAAAGTATGTAACAATAACAGAGGATTGTTGCGTGCGGAATACCGTTTGCTTTGCACGAATCGCTTCGTGGTAATATATTATAATATAATATTATAATACATATGTGTGCGATGGGGTTTTGAACGCACGAACAACGAGGTTAGACTTTTGTTTGCGAAATGATGCATATATGTATATATACTAGCTGAGACGACACACGCTGTTTAGTATTTAGTAATATTTCTAGTATAAAAAATTTCTAGTATAAATGTTTAGTATGATAATACTAACTGATTGCAAAGCGGGCATAATTGGAAAAAGCCGCTAACAAAAAAAATATTGAATTTTACCAATGCAAGCATGCCACATATAAATGTCCCTTAATAGTCTTTGCAAGAGCCAACCAATCTGAAACTGATTCTATTTAAATTGAATTGGCACATTAACGATCTAAGATTTTGATATAATATTGAAGCACTTTTTATTAATTCATTAGCGAAATCCGATATTCATCTTTAAATTATATTGTTATGTGACATGCCCAGCGATTTGATTGAGATTGAAAAAAAATGAGAAAGTGGAAAATTTTACAGCTTTGCCATATATTTGTATAATACCTATAGTTCCCTATCAAAAACTGTTGTATCTTCAGATTTTAATATCCAATCTCTCTATGTCTTTGTAAAAATTGCTCTTTATGCAAACCATTTATCAACTTTGCACTGTTTGTGCGCATCGGGAAATATTTGTACAATGGGAAAATGAAAGGATGGACAACCCTTGATAAAAATAAATTGTTGTTTTTCAAGTAAAATTCATGTTTTAGCATGAGGTCCGGAAAATATGTCACTGACTGAAAGCGTGGTGAATAATTATTCGATTACTAAATGGATATTATAAAATAGAGATTTGTGGATGGAGGGTGAAACTTTAGAGTTTTGAATCTGCATTATAAAAATTAAACTTGAAAGAAAATTGATTTCACATGTAAAAAAAAGTTAGAGTTAGACAACCCTTGATAAAAATTAATAGTTTTTCGAGGGAAAAGAACACAAGTATTATAAAACATTAAAATACAGAAAATTGGTCTCAAAATTTTAAAAAAGTGTAAAGGATGGACAACCGTGAGATAAAAACAAATAGTATTTTTAAAAAAAGAGTTGTATGTATTTTTCAATTCCAGTGAAAAAAAAAATACAAAAAATGTAAGCAATAATTGAAAAAAAAAATGTTAGGGTTGGTAACCCTTAATAAACATAAATATTTTGAAGTAAACATTTAAACTTTTTCTCTAAACTCAAAAAATCTTAACTAAAATTATGTCAAATAAAAACTAACAAAAAATTGATTCCAAAATTTAGAAAAACAGGGATGGACAACCCTTAATCAAAATTAAAAGTTTTTCGTAATAAAGAGAGTTCTATGTATTTTTCAATTTCAAAATATGAAAATTAAAATAAAGAAAATTGTTCCCAAATTAAAAAAATGTCAGGGGTGGACAACCCTCGATAAAAATAAATACTAGTATTTATAGTATTTTGAAGTGAAAGGAGTTGTATGTATTTATCAATTCCATTGAAAAAAATACAATAAAAAATTAACTAAATGAATAATTGAAAGAAATGTGTTAGAGTTGGATAACCCTTAATAAACATAAATTATTTTGAAGTAACATTTAAGCATTTTCATAAACTCAAAAAAATATGAACTAAAATAATGTCAAAAATATTCAATGACTGAAGAACGCGTGATAAAAAATGATTGAATTGCTAAAATAAATATAAAAATAAGGGTTGGTGATGAAGAAGTAAAAATTTAGGGTTGTATGTATTTTTTATTATTCAGAAATTTTATTTATATCATTTATTAATTTTATTTTTATTATTATTTGCTTATATTTTATATCAAATCATATTACGGATATTATTTTCATGTAAATTTTATCCTTTGCACTTTTATTTATTTAAATTTGTTATTATTTATTATATATATATTACTAGATGTTAATAATTTAACAGTTGTAATAATTATTGAAAATAAAAAAAAATATTTTTTAATGCTACATTATAAAAAAGTAAAAACAGAATATTTCGTCCAAATCAGAAAAACAAATTTAAGGTTGAACAACCCTTATCACTTAGGTGTATAAAAAATTGATAGTAGCCGATTCTCAGACGTCTCAGGCGTCTCAGACATTTAAGCTTAAATTAGGTAAGAATTCGAGATACGCAGCTGTAAGTCTGTAAATAATTGTATATTGATACCTAAAAGTTGTCTCAAAACCTACACATAGAAACAACTTTAGGATGTCAATATACAAGTATTTACAGACTTCTGATTCTTCGAATTCTGAGTTGAATTTACTATAATGACTGGAGTATAGAAAATTTGTTAATAATCACTAAAGCCGTTCCGGAGGAGTACGAATACATTGTGACACAGAAATTTTATATATAAGATATATATCCATGTGTGTTTATGTAACAAAATCCTCCTTAAATACCGTCTCGACTTTTCTGAAATCCAATATCCTCTGTCAGCAGATATAAGTGTAAGTAAGTATAGATTAGATTCAAGAAATAAGAATATGAAGAGGGCAAATATATATGTCTGGGAATTGAACTGAAGTCACATCATGCGATTGTTACATCATCTTTTCGTACTGCAGAAATAATAACTGTTAACAGGAATTTCGTTATCGATTAACCGAATATTTTGTTGTCATATCACACTTAATAAATATATATAGTCATAACATTAGTGGAATTAATATGAGCTGGATTTATCCTGCAGACGTAGACCACCTGGATGGCGACAAAGATGACTAGTTGGTATTGGTATTCAACCTTAAAGCAAGTTGCATGAATTTCCCGATATGTGTAAATAATCGACTTAATCAATAGAAAATAAATTAATGTGACTAAAAGTATTCCGAGTGAATTTATTACACATAACAAGAAAACGAACGAACACGATAACTCGGAGTATTTTATAAAAGCAAATTTTCATAAATCAACAATTTTTATAATTGAATCAGTTTCCGTAGGACTTTAATACTTTAGTATGTTTATTAAGACCAAGTACTCTATTGTTATACCAAGTAAATCGTCTAATTTTAATTTTAACAAATGTCAAAAAAACGACTCATTTTCTCAAACTTTGATGAATTTTTAAAATTAAACTACTTGTCGTAAGGCTGCAATATTTCAGTAAGTTCTATAAGACCATGATATATATCGTCTATATAAAATTTCATAAAAATCGGCTCAATTTTTTTTTCAACAGTTAATTACAAGAGAAAGGCCCGGTAGATTTTCACCTAAAACTAATCAGTATCATTCCCAACTAATATCTTTCGAACAGTTTTTGATTTTTTAAAATCGATTCGGTAGTATGAGCTTAAATGTGGGCGAAGAGTTTACCACTGTTTTCCAAATTACAAAGAAATGGCTCGGCTGATCGTCGCACAAAACTTAGAAAAGATAATCCTCATCGAGATACATCAATGATATAGACAAAACTATATTATATCACTGTATAAAGCCGATTGGCGTATATTTATTTATACGCCAAATAAATAAATAAAAGTCAAAAATCGAGTCACAGATGCTTTTTTGAAATTTGATCTTAGTCGATCAAGAATGACCTTCTTTTGGGAAATTAAAACAAAAAACAAAAATATAAGCAAGTATCACAACAAAATCCTGTTGCAAAAACAAATCACAAATTTAGCCTACAATATGTCCAATAAAAAGTCATTATATTAATTTTCTTGATGTTTTTGTCATTTTTTCTTTGATATTATATATCAAACGTTAGAATAGATATAATAATGTCCACCAGCACAGTTCTTTTTAACTTCCCGAAGGAGAATTTTATGTTTTCATGAATTAAAAATTTTAAGTTGTAAGTTAGTACTAAATCTAGCATTTATATATTGGTTTATGGTAAAGATACCCTTCCTTCGTAGCTGAATGTTTAAAAAATTTGCATGATATAGATGAAACTTTTTAAATTGATACATATCATGGTCCTAAAGAAAATACTAAAATACTACGGCCCTACGACAAGTAGGTTAATTTTAAAAATACATCATCATAAAATATTGAAAAAATGTGTTAGTCAAAATTTGAACTTCACAAATTTAAAAGCAATTGAAGTAAGTTCAATAAGGAGGAGCTGCGATTAGGTTTGCGAAAAGATCGGCTAAGCCAATTCTTTGGAATCCTACAGTCCATAAAACTTCTCTAGTTGTTTAAAAAATGTTACCATGAATTTAAATGATTAAATAATATCAAGTACTACGTACATGATATATGCAATCATGCCAGTATTAACTTATAGATGATGCTTAATATTGAACAAAATGATTAAAGTTTTTTTAAAAAATGTTTCGACGTTTTTCATAAAAATTAATATGGCGATGAAGTTCATGCACTAAACAATCATACGAAAATTGCTTGAATTATATAAATTAATTGAAATTTGGAATAATAAGCTACAATATTAGGACATACAAGCTCTATAATGTTTGTGCAGTATAATTAATATAATTACAAATATTATAATTGTGTTTGAGAAATTCAATTGGAAATCGTTTAAATTAATATCGTAAATGTTTAGATTTAACTGAAAGCGAAAACTTTATATTGAAATTTTAATCTAAAAATCCAAATCTTAATTTCGGTTTATTGAGCCATTTAGTGATCTATCGGAAAGTTTTTGCAACTTGCCTTAAGGCAAAATTCCATTTACAATCAGTTTTGATATTATTTTTATTATCTTTTATAGCTTATCGACATCGAATCTCGTATCAAAACACTAATTGTAAGTGCTAATAAAATCCCCAAATATGTGTGTTTAATAATTTCCGTAACAATAGTTTAAAATTAGCTCCGAGGCTAATTACTAAGATAATCTTACCGACTTTTATTAACCACATTGTTTGCTGCCAATGTAAATATATATATATATATATATATATATATATATATATATATATATATATATATATATGAATTATGTATACATTTTCTCGTACGCTTTTCGTTCGTTTGCACTAGTAATGGCTGATCATGGACTCAAATAAGAATCTGTTCAAATAAGAATATTTGCACAATTGTTCGGGACACGATTTCTTTTTATCTATACATAATTAAAGACACGGGGCGACATACGACGGGATTAGCTTTGCTGAAATATTATTGTTTCAGATTATAGAGTAGAGCGATCCACTACCGATATCTCAAAAACAAGTGAAGTTAGGAACAACGATATTTGAAAGTAGAGGGAAAAAGACATGGACTGCTAGTTGAACGCAAAATAAGTGCTCAATCATAGAAGGCACTGTGACGTCACATGTCTGAGCGAACGTTGCCGACGACAATCGCGGACTCTCCTGATTGATCAAATGTCACTTGTCATATGTCTCATTTCAATAATATAATGGCAATTGTGATGGCTGATAATTTTGTAGGAAATGTTATTGATAATAATTTCCATGTGAAATAATTGTACATAAAATCGAATCGACCTGTTAAAATCGGTTTATATATTATGAGGCCAACAAGAGAGTCCGCGATTGTCGTCGGCAATGTTCGCTCAGACATGTGACGTCACAGTCCCTTATATGTTTGAGCACTTATATTGCGCTCAACTAGCAGTCCATGTAATATAAGGTCTATGAATAATTATAAAATTGAAAAAAAACTAGTTTGATTTTTTCAATACGAAAAGTGTAACAGTACATTTAATAATATCATTAAATTTTTAGTAAGAAATAACGAACTTAACCGCCCATCGCAAAAAAAGAATGGAGAACTAAAAAACTAGTCTATGTCCTATTGTATATAAATAAGTCGTTTATATTTGGCAGAAACTCGAAACTAGTTTGGCAAAAATCGTTATTATAAAAACAAGTTCCAGTTCTGACTCAATGTTATACATTTCCAAAATTTTTAAACGTATTAATAATCATAATAAAAATAAAATTAACCTAAAAAAATTTTAAAAAACCTATTTGTTAATTACATGTATCATAACGTAGCCATAGTTTGTTGTAGTAGTTTGAAGTAATGATTTTTCTCCAAATTGTTAAAAAAAAGAAAAAAAAAACACAAAAAAAAATAAAATAAAAATATATAAAAAAAACTAAAAAATAAAAAAAGTCTATGTACTACTAA
Source organism: Ctenocephalides felis (assembly GCF_003426905.1). Lineage (NCBI taxonomy): Eukaryota > Metazoa > Arthropoda > Insecta > Siphonaptera > Pulicidae > Ctenocephalides > Ctenocephalides felis. Next base: position 7,616,513 of record NW_020538040.1, read on the forward strand.
TGATAATACAAATTATAGAAAATTAGGATGGTTTAATCTGTTTTTACTACAGATATAGTATTTTATTATCAAAAATGACACGTAAAATAACACTTAATTTGGCTAAAAAAAGATTCCAGATAAATTAAATATCTGAAATATTTTATCGATACTTAACAACAACAACAATTGATATTACATACCTAAAAAACATCAAATCAATATGTTTTTTTATAAAACGAGCAGATTATTTGATAAGATTGATAAGATGGATTTCTTAATTGATTTATTTTTCAACCGAGTCGTTTTTTAACACGTTAATTGTTAATTTTTAACTAAATTATCTAATATATAGCAACCATGGTCCACGTAAAGATTTTAGTAGATTGTGATTGACGTGTTAAGTTTTACAAAAAAAACTGCAAAACTGCAAAACTTTGTTCCTCACGTTTTTGCAAAAAATTTTGAACAAATTTTCAGAATTAAAAACAATTCAAAAGATATTTGCTGATGAATGTATTCCTAAGGAAGAATCTCATAATATTTTTAATAAATATAAAAAATAAATTTTACTAGTGGAGCATGGCATCGTGCCTTACGGTAAATTGCTGGAACTTCCCGTACCGTAATAAAATATTCGAGGAATTTGAAAAGTTTTCAGGTACATCATTATAAATACTGTAACTTTCATTATTCGTATTTTATAGATGAAATATAAAAGCTTATAAATTGGACGACGGCGTTCAGATAAGTTTACATAAAAATTTGATCAAGCGGATTTAGAAACCTTATATTTGATCAAGCGGATTAGGACCTTATCTCATATTTCTAAGAATTATATAAACTAAATTGCAAAGTTAAAATTATTTATTTTAAGTATAAAAGTGATCATCTGCTAGAAATGACAACTTGAAATTTGAATTTAGCTGACATTATAAGCCTAGATAATATTAGAATATAATATAAAAGAAAAATGTAATGTCTACATTATTATTGCCGAAAACCAGCTGAGATGTATCAGAAATTCAAATAATATAAGATACAGTCAACACTATATGTTGGCAGATGCAATTATATAATTCGCAATAAGTCCAAAATTGGATATACATTATTTTTTTTAAACTTATGCATGTCGCATTTTGGTTTACTTTACTAAATTATTTAACTATACAATAAAATATTTCTACTTTTAAAAAAAATGATTTAGAATTTTGTTTCAAGTGTCAAAAATTCATTTGTTTGGCATTGGATATGGAATATTTAGCAAGTTGATCTTAGATTGAAGAGTCCACATATGAACTAGATTTTACAAATTAATTCATCCAAGATTGAACATAAACATATTAAATTTATTAGTAAGAAAAATGTACTTTAGAAATTATAATTGCCAAGAACCGCAGACACTATATTATTTTTTTCTGAATTTTTTATACTGCTTATGCTAAGACCATGAATGGATCACAAAGGCAGGACATCAAATAGGATATTAAAAAGTTTAGGATAGGATATTAAAAAATTTGGAACTTTTGAATTGTAGACGTGGGTACAGGGCAACGTCTGTCGGGTCATCTAGTATATATATATATATATATATATATATATATATATATATACATAAATATCGATTTCTGCCAATGTTTATTCCCTCTGATCTCTGACCCATAAAACGGCATCATAGACAAAGTTCAAAGTCTCCAATGGACGATAACGTTGATAACTAAATCAACTCTTATACAAAATCCAATCTGTTTCTCATTGGAACTATTTATTGACTAAATATTTATTATCGTATATTAAATTATCGAGAAATACAAATATAGTAAACTACTATATTTATATTTCTAAAAATTAAATACCGAGCCTAACTATTTGTATTTGAACAAGATTAAAGTAAGTTCTGATAAATTCTATGTGGACATTGTGGATTACCAAATTTCGAGAAAATTTATATATAGATTATATATATATATATATATATATATATATATATACTAGATGATCCAGCAAACTTTGTTTTGCCATAAAAAATATTCTTAGTATAAAATGTTTAGTACGAAAATAACTAACTGGTTGCAAATGTGACGCATAAGTGAAAGAAGCAGTTAAGAAAAAATATATGAATAATTTACCCACTGCAAAGCACGCCACATATAAATGTCTCTTAATAGTCTTTGCAAGAGCCAAATTAATCTAAAACTGATTCTATTTAAATTGAATTGGCACATTTGAGGTTTCAAGATTTTGATATATTATTACCGCGCTTTTCATTAATTCATTAATTTTTGAATTACGAATAAAAATCCGATAATTCATTTTTAAATTATATTGTTATGTGGTATGCCCAGCGACTGAGATTGAAATAAATTAAAAGAGTGGAAAATTTTATAGCTTTGCCATAATTTTGTATGGTACCTTTAGTTCCCTATCAAAAACTGTTATTTCTTCAGATTTTAATATTCAATCTCTATTTCTTTGCAAAAATTGCTCTTTATGCAAACTATTTATAAACTATGTACTGTTTGTGCATATCGGGAAATATTTGTGCAATAGGAAAATGGAAGGGGTGGATAACTCTTGATAAAAATAAATTGTATTTTAAAGAAAAATTTAAGCTTTTTCTTCAAGCTCAAAAGTCTGAACTGAAGTCTGAAATTATGTCAAAAATATTAAATGACTAAACGCCTGATAAAAAATGATTGAATTGCTAAAATGGCTACAAAAAATATGGGTTGGTGATAAAAAATTAAAAAATTCGGGTGTATGAATTTTTTAATGCAACATTATAAAAAAGCAAAAACAAAAGATTTCGTCCAAGAATTAAAACAACAAATTTAAGGGTGAATAACCCTTATCACTTAAAACTACTACTCATTATTAAAATTTATCTAATACTAAACATTTATTTCTAAGTAATAAAAAAAAAATATATTTCTTTACGATTCAAAGGTATGTGAATATTTTGGCTTATCTTAAAAAAAATGGATCTATATGTACTTTCAAAAAAAATCTAAATTTTGGAAAATTTCAAAAAATAATCAAAATGAAAAGTACCGATTTCTTACAAAAATTGAGAATATTTCAAAATTTTCAAAAAAATAGCTTATTTTCAAAAATTTACAAATTCTAAGAAAATTGAAAAATAGTTTTTTTTAATAATTCTGAAAAAAATTGAACTTTTAAAAAAAAATTCAAAATTTTGAAACAAATTGAACAATTTTTTTGTAAACATACACATAAGTTATTTGTAGAATACAATCGTCGCCCAATCTAATAAGCACTTATAAAATTACAGTATGTATATAATAAATAATCTATTTAAAATCATTCAAAACTATTATTGATTATTTTCATTCCTCGAATGTTTAATTACGGTTCGGGAAGTTCCAGCAATTTGCGTTAAGGCACGATGCCATGCACAACTAGTTAATCTATAAAATTTCAATTTACAATTGGTGATTATAATTTCGACTTTATCCATATGTCATTCATCTTTAATGGATATGAGGGACAAGTGTTCTTATTCGCAAAGTGAACGTCAATTGAGACGTTTTAATATATAAAACTGACATTTCCTTCTCACGATAACTCAGTTCCTGTCGTTCATATAAGACTTAATGATAATTGCAATTAAAAATGACATTAAACCAACAAGAATTTGTTCTATATATCAAACAGATGGTATTTGAAAGGAAAAGATCTCTGCTTGTAAAAAGTCAATATAAAATCATATAGGGATCATTATTATATTTAAGGTGCTAGCCGAAACGTATGGATTTTAAATAAATTTCTAAAAACTCCTATAATCGACTTTTAAACTCAAATAATATATATGTATATGTATATATATAATTTATTATGTAGTAGCCACGTGTCAATTTTTTTGGCAAGGTTTTTCAATGTAGCAATCCAGCAATTACGTCAGAAGGAACCGCTTTGAATTTAATACAAATGGCTAGACCAAATCTTAAATTGAACTATTCAAAATCGTTTTAAAAAAATTAACTCGTTCCGGTCAATTTTGATAAATGGTAAGTGATTTTATATCCGCCAAATACAAAAGATCTCGTCATTATTGAATTAGCCCGAGAATTATAATTGTGATGATGTAAGGACATTTAAAAAAAAATCAACCTAGGTGTAAGGTGTAAGTGGCTATTTGTCAAGGCATGCTTTAAAAACTTACGGGTATGCGTAATAATAATAATATGAATTAATAATCAATATCAGAATCACAAAGTTATCAATGAAAGATGTAAATATACATCTTAGCATTCATTCAGTGGCAATAATATGTAAGAAATTTCATAGAAAAATAATAATAATAATAAAAAACACAATCTGGTATCCTAATATAACAGACATATATTATTACTCACATGGTATGAGCATGTGCACAGAGGAACAATATATACTTTTTAACAGCACAGATGATAAAACACACATGAACATGAACAATTTTTAATAAGTTCTCGAAACTAGGTATTTTGAAAATAAGAAAGCGATGTGATCTTGTCACTTTTTAAGAAATGTTGACACGCAATTTAAGAACCACGTGTTAGTTTCGTTCAGGGCCGAATTGTCGAAACGTTTGTTATGACTTTGTCGTTATGCAATTGTAAAACTAACCCCTCAGCGAATCTTCTTTTATTTACGTTCTCTTCAAAGTGTAAAATTTTTGAAAAAACCTATGTTATGGTTCAAATTCTTTATATGCTCGGTTAACATAGTATTAAATTGTTTGGTATTTTTGAGTTATTTTTATGTTGATGAAGGTGTTTACTCAGGTTTTGGCTAGTTTCTCTGAAGTAAAAAAGTTCGCAATTAGAGCAATTAATCTGATATACTAAGTTCCTGAGGCGATCAGAATTAAACTTAGGATTAATTGCGTGAAAATGGAAATAAGGGTTAAAGTTTTTTTTTTAATTTTTTTATTTTTTTTTTAATTTCCATAGGGTAAGTTATTGTAATCGTACAATCTTTGAAAATGAAAATTTTGTGTTTCTTTAGGTTTCAGAGATTTCTGAACATTTTGACATACCATAGAAAAAATTTATATGTGTGTATGGATACAAATTTTCGTCGACGATTTGGAGAGCACCGCTCAACCTATTTGAATAATTCAATAAAACATTAGATTCCTATTGATAGGGGTAGAATTAGTTTTTGGCAAAGGCAGGTTCAGCCGTTCCGAAGATAAAGGGCAAAAATGTCAAAAATGCCAATTGAGTTTTCGAAAGATATAGAAAGTCCAGAAGTTTCGGAAATCTAGAAAATAATGTTTAACATACTTTACTTTATGGATCAACAGACCTGAAGGGAAATTCAAAACTTTCAAAATTTCAAAAAAAAAAATCTTCAAAAAAAATTTTTTTTTAAAAAAAATATGACGTTCAAAAAAGCAATTCTGTTCAATCTTTACAAATGTTATCAAAGTTCTCAAAGTCGTTATTAACTACTTTGGAGATCAGCTTCCAAATCAAATTTCTCAAATGTAGTCAAAATAAAGTGATGAAAAGAAATAACTTCCCATACCATAATTTAAAACTTTGAGAAGCTTTGAAATTTTGTGAAAACTTTGAAAATATTAGATTTTTAGAAATTTAAAATGTTTGAAAAAAAGTTTTTGAAAAATTGGATTTTTTGTTTTGCATTTAAAAATTCATTGAAAATTAAGATTTTTTTCCCAAGCAATCGCGCTGAATAGCTATTTTAACGTCGAAATATCGAAGCGCCCAAGCGCTGCGTCGCTGTCAAACGAATAATCATTGGTTTCTGTACCACCCATAGGAATACGAACAAAATTTCCATAAAATCGCTGGTAATAATGAAATCCATAAAATCCATAAGATCCATAAAATATATGATAATTTGATGTGTATGTTTAATAATCATTTTGTTCGCCAAATGGCATTTTGTCACTTTTTTATGGATCTCCGAAACGCTAGACTTACCATCCCAAAAATTTCTCAGTACTTCATTTTGCCAATACAAATAAAATATTTTTGGAATCATACAAATCGGACGTTCCGTTCTCTCAAAAAATCAATTACCATTTTTGGCATTCTTTGCCCTGTATCTTCGAAATGGCTAGACCTGTTTTTGCCAAAAACTAATCAGCACGTCTCTTAAGTATAATTCAATCGACTTGAATGGGTTTCAAAATTTTTAGAAAAGTCAATTTTTTCACAAATCTTATAATTGCTAAGTCGTTTCGAAATTTCAGAAAAAATACATTAAATTACAGTGCGGAAGGTATCAGCAATTTGTCTAAAAGCATTATGCCATGGACAACTAGTTATACTTTTAACTTGGTGGAAGAGAACATCTGTTACAGAAACATTTTTGACTTAGAAATCTTTTAAACGTTATGCACTATTAGCTGATGATCTGATAGAATCTTAAGTATCTGATTGATTACATTACCCAACAATAACACAAAAATCAATAAACTGTTACCTTTGCCTTTACCAAACCACAAGAGATCTATCATCCACATCTCCATTCAACTTACCAATTTATGAATAATTCATCTTCCAATCTACAAATAAGATAAAATCTCATGTCGATTTAACAATGTCGCCAATAATAATATAATAGATAATCTATTATACTATTACATTGTCCATGCCATGCCATGTGGCCGGTTCGGTCTAATGTCAATGTATTCCTCCATTGGCAAGGTCAAGCACATACGGACAGGCTACTGACAGCCAACAACGGACAACATACTGATTTGTATACGACATATACATACATTCGAGAATAATTTACATAAATTGCACACTTTATTCCAACGCAAATTGCGCAACATCGGAATTAAGGACAGGGCCGCACTGGACACAGGAATTAAAAAAAAATGTAATTAGAACTGCCCAGATTTGTTCTGGCTAGATTAATAGAGCAATTCTGCCGTGCGTTGTCATGGCAATGCCATCTTATGCTGTTATTCATAATGAAAATTATGAAAATGTCCATTTGTTGTGCGATCAGACGTATTTTACATATAATCAAGCAAGGGAGAATGTTATGATAACTGTACCATCTATAATTTTGTTATCACAACATTATTCCTTGCTTGTTTATATGTAAAATACAAATGCCATTTCAGTGCCATATAACCAGGCCTGTTTAAAGAAATCCTTAAAATACAAAGTGTGACTTCGAAACTCCGTTTTTGCTGAATTTTCAATCTTATAAATAAATATCACATCAGAAATAAATAAAATTACACAGAAAAGATTAAAGGGAAAATAATCCTGACGATATTTGTTTGAAAATGTTCAAAATATTCATTTCTAAAACTGTTGATATTTCTAATGAATATTCAATCTAGTTGAAAGCGGCATTTAGCCTTAAGAAAAGTGTATGAACTTCCCGATAGGTATAACAGTTGACTTAATCAACCGAAATTGAGATTTAGATATTTAGATTAAATTTTCAACTGTTTATTTCGAAAATAAAGTTTTCGCTTCACTTGATCCTAAGCTTTGATATTTCCAATTGACATCTCTCAAACACATTAAAATTAATAATAATTATTAACTTCCCGTAGGATAAAGTTATATAATAGTAATGGGCCAAAAATCGAAATTGAGATTTTTTGCATATCTTCACGTTTTGAAGGTTTCTGAACATTTTTGGCATAATTCAGAAAAATGAATGTGTGTGTGTGTGCGTATTTGTGTGGAGACAATTTTTCGTCGACAATTCCGACGGGCGTACGGATAGACCGATTTGAAAAGTTCAAAAAGCAATCCATTCCTATTGATATCGAGATTAGTTTTTGCCAAAGGCAAGTCCAGCCGTTACGGAGATACAGAGCAAAGAGTGCCGAAAACAGAAATCGAGATTTTGAGAGAACGGAGCATCCGATTTGAATTATCTAAAAATATCTAAAAAACATTCAATTAGTAATGATAGGGAGAAATCGTGATTAGTTTTTGGCAAAGGCAATCCAGCCGTTTCGAAGAATGTACAAAAAATGACAGTTTTTGAGAGAACTAAGTATCCGATTTGAATGATTTAAAAAGCTTTCTGCTTGTGTTGATGAAACGATTGCTTTTGAAAAAAAATTTTTTTTTCTAATTTACAAAAAATATTTCTTTTGAATATCGAAGATAATTCGAATTTTAATTTGAATTCTGGCTAAAGTTCTAAAGCTCACTCATATACTTCAAATGTATAATTTTAACTTTGCAATTCAGTTTATATAATTCTTGTAAGTATTAGACATTGCCCTTAATTTTAAATTCGATTGATTAAGTTTCGTTTATAACATATATATGTTACAGTATTTATAATAAAATATTTGAAAACATTTAATAGTCCTCGAATAAAAACGGCTAAAACAATTTAATTAATTAATTAATTAATTTTAAAACGATTAAACTTGGTAAGCACTAGCGTTGATAAGTTTTTGGATACGAACAGCTAATTGGCCGCGTTTTAGCCAAAATTGTGATCCATTTTGAAAATTTAAATACTATTCGAAAGAGATTATTTGGAAATGGCGTTGATTAGTTTTAGACAAAGATAGGTAAGACCGTTTCTTCGTAATTGATTATCAAAAAAAAAACCTGACGATTTTAATGAATCATAATGAATGTTTGGCGATAGAGTATGTGGTCTTAATGAACATACTAAAACATTATTGTCCTATGAAAAGTGGTTTAGTTATTTTATAAAAATTTTGAAAATTCGTCCGCGATTTTAGAAAATATGCAATAAAAATTGTGCAAAATGGAATAATCTGCAATAGTTTCTCATTTGGCATTCTTATAAATTACTCTTATTTTTATTTATTGATTTATCTTTGTTTAAGCCGATTATTTACACATGTCGGGAAATATACATGCATTAAGTCATTCGCCTTAATGCAAAATTCCACTTACAATTAGTTTAATTTTGGCATCAAACGATTCAGAATAACTTGAAACGTCGAGATAACAAAATTAGGCAATTGAATTTTCTAGGAAAAATCTTCTTAGAGAATTACAAAATAGAATACTAAATAATTTTTGAACAAAATATGATAAAATATTATAAATTAAATGCGCCTGGTATAACGCTTTGAATATTATTTTCTGTACTTCAATTCAACCAGGCGTATTTAAAGCAACCGGCAAAAAATAGAGTGCTTTTTGAAATTTATAAAAATATTATAAGAATTAATAACATCTAATAAAAATTAGAAGAATAAAATTAGATTAAAATTGAATAAAATAAATATATGCGCATGAAAAAATATGGATTAAATCTATGCATACAATATTTACCAAGAAAAAATACGAGCAATGTTTTTTCGATAATGTTAAAAAAAATCCATCTCCAATTTTCTGTCCTCTGAAAATTTTAATTGTATGTTCAAGTATTTATGTAAAATAAATAGAAAGGAATTAAATATTTCAATTTCATAAACTGAAAAACTTAGATTGCAAAAAAAAATATCGAATACAAAAAAATCAGTCAAGTCTGGCAGTTTTATCTGGTATATAAAATCATTTATTTGATTTGATTTTTAATTTGCTTCATCAAAAAAACATCTTGAATATTAATACGAAACTAAAAATTAACTAAAAAGCAATAATTTTCAAGATTCGAAATAAATTTCGTCAAAGGATGGGGCCGTTTCATATTATGTATGAAAACACGATCAGAGTTTCATACAGAATTGGCCCCACCCTGGTATTTAAATGATTTTGACTAAAATATTGGAAAAAAATCAAATTCATTCGCCTGAAAATTTTACGAAATTTTTTCGATTAGGAATCCACATTAGTACTTTCTATAAATTACACGTGGGTTACGTGTTCGTTACGTACAACGTCACAACTGTTACGTTACATACCAATACTATTTGATTGTAAATAACAAACAAACGCTCTTGTCATTTTAAAATTTCAGTAGAACTTTTTGTATTTCAGTAAATATGAAATCAACATTAAAGGACAATAGACACATTCATTTTCAATTATTATTCTTCGAGAGTTATAAACAGTTCTTCAAACGCATTTCGGCTACTACTTCATCCATCAACGACCAGTCACTCCATTATTAACATTTTTGCATAGTTTTCTTATTAATTTCTCATTCATCCTGAAACCAAAACCTTATTAAAACCTTCACTAACCTTGAGATTGATCTATTATCCCTTAACCTCATTTGCCGGCTGGTTTTTTCTTCTTTTTCCTCGTCTTAGGTTTAGGACTTTGTTCAACATGAACATTTCTCGATGCACTATTAAAATGTGGAGCACTTTTCGAAGCACCACTAGGTGCCTTTTTGGTACTTTTAACAACAGTTTTTTGTTTTGCGGAAGGATTGGCATTTGCCACTTTACACTTCTTTTTAGCCTTTCTGTCCTTCATGTTTCTCGAGAAGTTCTTGGCTTCCAATTGCTCCTGTTTAGCAAAAGCTTTAAGATCCTTCTTGTCAGTGGCATCACGTATTTCTTTGGAAAGTCTTTGGATGAACTTGGCACGGGGATCATGTTCAAACTTTCCACTGCCACTAGACGTTTCCGATGATTCTGTAGATGTAGATTCTGTTAAGTCTACAAAAACGCTTACAGAATTTTTGGAAGTTGCTGGTAGATTCTCCATAGCTGTACGAGCCACCGCTTCCTTGTAGGATTTGAAAGGATCTTTGTCGGAGTTACTGTCAGATTGCACAATAGATCTTACACCTGTAACAAGAAAGTTGTTATTGTATGATAATGTGGTTTTTACCTTCACCAGTTTTTACCTTCAGTGCTATCGAATTTCTGAAGTAAACCAATGCTCTTCAAGCCGTCTGAGACAATAAGTTCCAAATCTTTGGGGAATCTAGTCGACCTGTATTTTTCAAGCAACATCTGATGTTTCAAATTGTTATTTTGGGCAGAGTTGCTCCTGGATGGTATAGGTGTTTTGATGTGTTCAGAAGAATTTGGAATAGGCTCTGAAAAAAGAAACTAAATTAATATTTTGTAACAAAAGATAAAATTTTTGTTTCTGAACATTTTGTCATACCTCAGAAAAAAAATTGATGTGTGTGTGTATGTATGCATGGATACAAGTTTTCATCCACGTTTTCAGGCGCACTGATCAACCGATTTAAATGGTTCAAAAAACATTCGATCCTATTGATAGGCAGATGTGTTGATTAGTTTTTGAAAAAGGCATGTCCAGTCGTTACGGAGATACGGTGCAAAGAGTGCAGAAAATAGAAATCGAGCTTTTGAGAGAACAGAATATCCGATTTGGATGATTCAAATAACATTCAATTCGTAATGACGGGAAGAAGTGGTGATTAGTTCTTGGCAGAGGCAAGTCCATCCGTTTCGGAGATACCGAGCAAAATTTGCAAAAAATGGCAGTTTTCAAGAAAACTAAGCGTCAGATTTGAATGATTCAAAAAACTTTCTGCTTGTGTTGAAAAAACAATTATTTTTAGATTTTTTATCTTATTTCAATTTTTTTCTAAATTTTTATTTATCGAAAATTATTTAGATATAATTTTTAATTGTGACTATAGTTCTAATATACTTTAAACAAATATTTTCAACTTTGCAATTCAATTTATATAATTCTTATAAATATTAGACAATGTTACAATATTTATTTATAATAATCTATTTGAACACATTTAATTTTCCTCGAACATTTCGTTACGGTACGGGAATTTCCAGCAATTTACCTTAAGGCACGATACCATACACCACTAGTTACTTTTTAAAATCGACTAACTATCGTGAGTTAAAACGTGGACGAAAAATTTTCCACTTTCATGCTATTACAAAAAAACGGCTCAGCCGATCGTCGCACAAAACTGTTAAAAGATAATCCACATCGAAATACATCGATTGGCTTTTAAATTTTTGAAATAGGTTCAGGCGTTTTAGAGAAAAAGTCGATCAAAGGTCTAATTTTGACAAACGCCAAAAAACGATACTAATTTTAGCAAAACTTTGACGAAATTTTAAAATTACGAATTTTTGTAATAACGGACGATCTCTACCGAAAACTAATCAGCACGATTCCCAACTAATATCTTTCGAACGGTTTTTGAATTTTCAAAACCGTTTCAGAATTGCCGGCTAAAACGTGAACGAAAATTTTTTCACTTTTCTGCAAATTACAAAAAACGGCTTGGCTGATCGTCGCGCAAAATTGATAAACGCTAATCCTTATCGAGATACATCGAATGGCTTTTAAATTTTTGAAATCGGTCCGAAAAACGTCGATTTACGGCAGAAAATCGGTTCACTCACACACACACACATACTTTTTCCACATTTGGTCTCATTCGATTCAAAATGGCTTGAAACGCCGAGAAAACATAAAATTAGCGATTTGAACTTTTGGATGATAAGAAACTTCTTGCGGAAGTTAATAAAATTTGCTTATTACCTAGAAATTCCTGTCTCGCCAGAAACTCTTTCTGTTGCTCCCTGTTGATCTCCTTCATTTTGCTCCTGGATTCAAAAGCCACATCGAAGAAAGGTTTGGCCAGATCTGTATTTTTGGCCATAAGTCTGGAATTGGCCAGCAGAACAGCCTTGTTTTTGATGTATCCAGCTGGCTGCATCTCCGAATGCGTCATCATCAACTCGAAGGGACGACTGTCTATTTTATTTACTGCATGAGACAGAGCCTCCATGGCTTGTTGCTGGAAAATTCATAGTATAAATAGTACATTGGGCTAATACATTTTTTTTTAAGTTTTCTACTTACCTCTAAGACTGATTTTCCTTCCATGTTCTTCGTCGGTCCAATATCGCTCATAGTCATCGTCAGCTCTTTCTCATCATCCAAATCGAAATCATCAAAGAACTTCAAAGTATCTTCAAAGGGTTCCATAAAATACTCCAATCTACCATCATCATCATCATTGGCATCAATCTCATCGATTTCCGTTAGCAAATCGGTTTCTTCGTCCTCGTCCACTTGGGCAACATGAGAGCTGGATGAAACTCTGGAAAGTGGTCTCGCAAAATTCATTTCACTGTTGGCAGGAGTCACTGGCACTTCGCAACAGTTGACAAATAAGGAGTTCAGGATCTTTTCGGTCACATGTTGGAAGGATAGTTGGTAGTTCATGTTGGCATCAGAGCAATCACTGTGGGTTGGTGTTACTTGTTTAATAGTACTGTTGTTCCTGGACAAGGTTGATTGAGTGTTAGGCTGGAAATCAGACCAGACATTGTCGTTGATGTGGTAGTTTGAAGCTGCTACAACTGTCACATCGCTCCTACAAGTTTCTAAGTCGTCTGTTTCATCCTCTTGGTCAATATTGTCTTTGATTTGGGATGCTTTGAGCTGTGCTTCTTTTTCACTACTGCACAAATCGACTTCGTTATGCTCCACCAACTCCAGTTCATTTTGACTGGCTTCACTTTCAAACACTGCAATTTCTTTTTCATCATCAATACTTGTGATGGGCAAGTTTGTCTTTTCAGTTTTATTTTTGATATGCAAACTTTTTAATATACTTTTGAATGCGCCATACTTTTGGCTCGTGTTGGTTTCATCAGTTTCGGTTGTCAATTTCAAAATACCCTTCAAACTGGTTACGTTGTACAGGTTAGGTACACCAATTGCACTAGGAAATACATGCACAGGTTCTTTATTATTTTTTAAAATACCTTTCAAAACTGGTTTGCTATCATTCAACATGTCATCTCCTTGGGACATCCGTGAGACATCATCCAACTTCCTAAAAACCATACTTTTAAATAAAGTTGGTTTATTTTTATCAGCAGCATCATTTGCTTTTTTCTGTGCATCCATAAATTTATACTCTTGTTCCAAATCGACGTAATCACCTTTTCTGGATATAAAAGAGCTTTTTTTAACAGAGCAAGCACTGCTGTTTTTGGAGGATATAGTAAATGAACCAGTTTTGACATCAACTTTATTTGCCAAGTTCAATTGACTCTTGTCCTTGGTCTTGCTATCAGTGATTGGAACACTTTTATTGCTCGTTGGTTTCTGCACTTTTAATGGTTTCTGCACAGTTAATGGTTCAGTTTTGGCTGTGGAAACCACAAAGTTAGTGTTCAAATTTTTCAAAACCTTAGTCTTCGTATCACCAAAACCCGAATTTCCTTTTTGAAGTATATCCGAGAACGTTTCAAGCATTTTATCATCATTCAGGTGATCCCCATCCACCACCTGCACCACTTTTTTATTACCACTGTCCTTTATCACCAACTCAGACTTTCTGCAAGGTATGTCCATTATATGTTTATTGGAACAAATATAGTTCTGTCGTTCTTTGGATATAATAGTCTCCTTAATCTGTGCAATGGTTTCTGGAGAATCGATGAAACTGCCAGGTGCTTTGGTTTTTACCAAATTATTCTTCTTCTTCATAATGACGTTGTATTCTTCGTCATTTCCTTTGAAGACAAAATTGCCATCGCTTCCGAAAACAAAGGACGTGATTATGGTGCGTCCGATGCAACTCAGGCGAAGGTACACGGTTAGAGAACCGCTGGAACTGCCGTCCAGATTAACCAACCGAAAACTGAAATTAGAACCAGATATAAATGTCTGGTTTTAATAAAGATCTAGTTTTACGTACCAGTCCTTGTGCGATTCTGATACTGGATACTTGTATCCGTTCTCCTTCAGTTGTCTCGAGATGCATTTGAATTGCTGGGCGATGGAGATGTTGCAGAAACCTATAGGGATTTTATCCTCTTTTGGCACCTTCACTTCTTTGTATACCGAAACTATTATCTGCCAAAAGAAAAACAAGCTTATGGTAACTTCACGTAAAGTAAATAGAGTAGACGTAAAAAATCTAGAATGAAAATTTTGGCATATCTTTACGTTTCAAAGTATTCTGAGTATTTTGGTATACTTTGAAAATATAAATGATGTGTATGTGTGGATACATTTTTTGTCACGATTTCGAGAGCACACATGAATGATTCAAAGTCATTCAATTCTCATTGGTGGGGAGATGTGCTAATTAGCTTTTAGCAAAGGCAGGTCTAGCTGTTTCGGATATACGAAGCAAAATTTTAATTTAGTTTTTGAGAGAACGGAGCATCCTATTTAAACAACTCAAAAAATATTTTACTTGTGTTGACGATATAAAGAATTTATTGCATTTTTAGGAAATCATGACCAGCAGTTTTGAAGATGCAGATTTTTCTTTTTACAAAAATTGACATTTGTTGGTCAAATATGATCTTTACAAATCATTTGCAATAATGTTATAGACTGTCCTCTGAATCTTAACCAACTATCCTTTAATGTTCCTAGGCTATCTACGCGTTCATAATAATTTTTTTATTATCCTACTCCGACTAAATATAATTCTCTCCTAAATTCGCCTATTCTACTTATGTCCTCAACCTCATTAATAATTTTTTTAACTCTGTTTTATTCAGCAATCAGAAATACATAAAGATTCTTATAAGCTAAATTGACAATAATTAAGAGCGATTTAATTAATAATGAAATAAATATTCATTTGAGAATTTTACAGGAATCCTATAAGAATCTGTACAACAATCTTAGGGACCGATTCTGCCGCATAACAGATAAATGTTATGGCAAGGCTATGTTATAAAGAACTTACCATACATGCAAATTGGTTGATCGGTGCACCCTAAAACGCGTCAAATTCGTTCTAACTATTGACAAAAGCCATGCGGTTGCTGTGCAATCAGGTGCATTTCTCAGGTTGTCAGACAGAAAACCTAACTAAGAAACCGCACAAATGTCAAAAATACGATCTTAGATAACAGGGTCTTTCTCACCCAGCTTCATAACATACGAGTGACGTTACAGTTTACGTGTAAAACGCATGAATGCACAGCAAATGCATGATATTTTGACAAGATTTAATATGATTCAGTAGTCTAATGTATGGAAGTTGAAGCGTAACATGGCCTTGCCATAACATTTTGCTTTGTGCGGCAGAATCGGTCCCTTTTATGGGTATCGGTTAAAGAAAAAAGTCAAAATACAGTAAAAACTCGTTTAAGACAATTTTTCAGGCATAGATAGAATTTATAAGAGCAGAAACCGAAGCAATTCGTATTAAGAACGATTTTCTTATCGTAATTGTACTGTATATATATATATATATATATATATATATAATATAATTATAATTATATATATATATATTCGAATAAGTTTTTTTTTAATTTCAAATTAATTGTTGATTATTTAATTTTATTGTTACGTTACGTTCATCAAATGTTTTGTATGATTTTTAGCTAAATTCTGAAACGTATCTAGTGTCTAAATGAATAAATAAATAATTGCCTATATTTATTTTTATTTTCGCAAAGAAAATTTTATATTTGTTGTTTAATTTTATCGTTTCCCGACGTTTCAAGTAATTCTAAATCGCCTGAGATCGAAATTGAAAAGAGTATGTGTGAGTGACAAAAGGAAATTCGTTATTACTTTGTTAGTTTCTCAAAAACTGCTGTAGGAATTCAAAAATTTAAAAACCAATTGATGAAACTCGATAGGAATTGAAAAATACATTAAATACATTAAATATATAGGAATATGATAGGATAGGAATTGAAAAATACATTAAATTTTCCCTCCTATCACAAATCCCAACTTTATAACATTTTCACAATCAAATCATTTTTCACTGAATTTTTCTACGCTCTATTCTCTGAAACATTTCCAAAACAATTGTCAGATATTGGCGACGGAAAAGTTAAGGATAAAACTGGACGCATCAAATTATCTGATTGTACAACAGTTTTAGATAGAAATCATTTAAATTTATGAATAGATAGATAGTCCGCACTCCAACCAAAGCCTCTTATGGAAATAGCATGGGTAAATTTCCATTTGTTTTTTTAGATTTGTCTAACTTAATGAGTTATTTTTTATTTTTATGTTATAATTTATTTTTGTTAATCAAGACTCTAATGTCTTATTTAAACTTAATGAGTGAATAAAGATGAAGAGAATGAACATTGTATATGCTTATTTTAATGATAGATGAAAAATTTACAACAAAATTTGATATATTTTATATAATAAGTATTTACTTTGTAAGAAGATTAAAAAAACTGTGGTTGGAGTGCGGACTATCTTAAAGTTAATATTGAGAGCTAAAACTTTCACAGAATTGATTTTTATCAATTTGTAGCCATTTGAGCTTCTGGGAGCAAGAAAATTCGAAAATTTATATTTTATGCCTTACCTGAAAATCCGTCATCGCCCACACCTCAATCTCTGCGGACATCGGGAATAGACAAGATTTGCCTCCCTAATAACAGAAGAAAATAATGTAATATTCGAATAATATTAATAATATTATACTTTTACTACCTTGAGGAATGTAAAGGGATAATCGGGATGGGGCTCGGCGTCGAATTCATCCTGGTTGAGCGTGACGACCGCATTGTTCAGAAACTCGAAGCAGACGCAGGTCTTGTCCTGGGCGTGCGCCTCGTACGGAAGAATCGTCAAATCGACCTGGAAACCAGAGAAACAAAAATGATGTAATAAAAAATTGAAACTGGTGGTGCATGGCATCGTGCCTTAAGGCAAATTGCTGGAAATTCCCGTACCGTAATTATACATTCGAGGAAATACTCAATAATTGTTCAATTGAATGAAAATACTCAATAATTGTTCATTGTCAACTCAATAATTTCAAATAGATTATTTATTATAAATACATACTGTAAATTTATAAGTGCTTATCAAATTGGGCGACGAGCGTATTCTACAAACAACTTATGTGTATGTCCACAAGAAATTTGTTATTTTTTTTTAAATTTTGATTTTGAATTTTGTTCCAAATTTTGAACATTTTTTAAAAGTTCAACATTTTTTTCTATTTTTTTGATAATTTGAAAATTTTTGAAAATATTCAATTCTTTCTTAATTTCGTAATATTCTTAAATTTTTGTAAGAAATCGGTTTTTTATTTTGAATTTTTAAAAAAAAAATTCAAAATTTAGATTTTTGTTGAAAATGATGAAAATTTTCGTAAATTTTCGAAATACGACAGTAATAGAATTTTTTGCACACCGTCTACACAAGCAAAATATTTTTTGAATTAATGTAATCGGATGATCCGCAACGAAAAGAACTTGCTGAAAGTTGCAAGTTGCAAAAACTTCCCGATAGGTGTAATTATTGACCCAATGAACCAAAATTGAGCTTTAGATATTTATTACCCAGACACGTGCTTATATGTCCTAAAATTGGAGCTTATTGTTCCAAAATTAATTTATATAATTCAACTTACGAAAATCGCAGGACTGTTTAGTTACCTTTATCGTCATGTTAATTTTCATAAAAAAGTCGAAATATTTTTTGTTAAAAAAATTCATGAAATATTAAGCATCTGCCGCTATAATAAAATAGAGTCACGATTACGTAAATCATGTAGTTCTATATATTATATATTGATTTAAATGAATGGTAACATTTTTTTGTTCATTTACTTTTTTGCTAATTCTAAAGCTAAAGCAATTTCTACTTGACTTGATTGACTTATCACATCACAAAGCGACTTTAGATATAAATTTTGACTAATTTTTTTTTTCAAACTTTGATCAACTTTTAAAATTAAATTACATGCCGTTGGTCCATAATATTTTAGTATGTTCTAGAAGACCATGATATATCGTCCAAAAAAGTTTCATAAAAATCAACATTTTTTTAATTATAAGAAAACGGCTCAGTCGATCTTTACTAAAAACTAATCTGTATCATTCCAAACCAATATCTTTCAGTTTTTGATTTTTTAAAATCGATTCAATATTGTGAGCTAAAACGTGAACAGAAAGTTTTACACTTTTTTGCAAATTAAAAAGAAAAAGCTCGGCCAAAAAAACGCTAATAACTTTTACAAACTTTGAAGAATTTTTAAAATTAAACGACTTGTCGTAGCGCCGTAATATTTTGATATGATCTAGAAGACCATGATATAGACCATGCAAAAAAATCATGAAAATCGTCGAAATTTTTTTTCAACAGTTAATTACAAGAAATTTGTCCAGCGAATCTTTACCAAAAACTAATCAGGTCGATTCCCAACTAATATTTTTCAAACGGTTTTTGAATTTTAAAAATCGATTCAGAATTGCGGGCTAAAACGTGGACAATAATGTTCTCACCTTTCTGCGATTTACAAAGAAACGGCTCGGCCGATAGTCGCGTAAAACTGACAAAAGCTAGTCCTCATCGAGATACATGGAATGGGTTTTAAATTTTTGAAATCGGTACAGCCAGTGGCGTCGGAACCGCGTGGGCTGTGTGGGCTTGAGCCCACGCATGAATTTTGATGGAGGGGCTCAGCCCACCCATCAATTTCAAAAAATTATATGGGCTAATATCTCTAAAAAAAAAAACGAGATCACTGGCTGTGTATCTAAAAAAAAAAACGAGCCCACCCATCAAAAATTTGGTTCCGACGCCACTGGGTACAGCCGTTATAGAGAAAACATCGACGAAAGGTCAAAAATCTGTTCACACACACATACACACATTTATACAGACACACACATACGTTTTTCATAATCGGTCTCATTCGATTCAGATTGGCTTAAAACGTCGAGAAAACAAAATTAGCCAATCGGATTTTTTGATGGAAACAAACTTCTTAGGGAAGTTAAAAATATAATAAATAGATTTCAATTCTTATTGATTAAGTTGATTGTGTACATGTATCGGTAAGTACATGCAATTTGCCTTAAGACAAAATGCCACTTACAACTATCTTAAATTTTAAGCTAATTAATACTATAATGTGTCCATCATATCCCCTTACCTTGTCAATAACAAAATCAAGAAGAAACAGCTTGTCCTCAATATTAAGCATGTCTTCTTCTCTGTCCTCCTCCTTAACGTTCACTTCATTTCAAAATTAATCAATTTCAATGATCCAGTGTTTCTCAACATGCATATCTGCGTAAAGGTCACACAGATAAGCATCCTTCTATCCCCCCGGATCAGCATTTAGACTTAGGATTTGTTTGTTCCATCAATTCGTTCTAATTCTCCTTCAGGAGCGGAGTTTGTGCTCCGCTTTGCTCCAAACACATCGGTACAATTTTGAAATCTTTGACGTCTGCCAAGGAAAGAAATTGGAATTGGATTTTTTTGGAATTTTGAGTAGATTTGGTTTTGTTTCGATGATGATTTTTGACAGGTGATTTGGACATTTTGAATTTTGTTGACGTTAAAAGCGAGGCTTTTTACCGTGTCGGAGAGGTTTTATGAGAGGCGGCGGGAAGTTGTCGCTGTACCACTTCATTGCTTGGGATTCGAAAGGTTGACCAACCCTGGAAGAAAATAACAAAATTATTATACTTATAATATTAATGTGTTTTATTATAAATATTTTTATAATATTACACTGCAGTGCGAAATGGAAATGGGAAAAACTCTCACACTACTTTTTCCCTGAAACGAGTTGGAGTTTAACACAGCTCACTGACTTGCCTTAGAGCAGTACTACCTATTATTATTATTATTATTATTATTATTATTTATATACTATCGTCAATTTTACCATATTGTGCATACCATACCATACCATCAGAAATAAAGTTCGGTAAAAACTCCCAGCTTATTCATCATTGTAGACATACGTTGTCTTTGTGATTTTTTTTAAATTTATTATCTGAACCTTTTCATCCCATAGACGGAATAAAAATGAACCAAAAGGCCAAGGAAAAAAGATCCACTATTTAATTTTTAAAAAGGTTTTACGAAATAATAGCTATATTATTTATTCAATGCAATGTACTTTAATTATTAGATTAAACAACAAAATTACCTAGTGGTGCATGGCATCATGCCTTAAGGCAAATTGCTGGAACTTCCGGTACCAAATTAAAATTTTGGAAATCTGAATCATCTTCGATATTAAAAAAAATTGATATATATTTTTTTCTTTTCTCAAAAACAACCGTTTCTTCAACACAAGCAGAAAGTTTGTTAAATCATTCTCTCAAAACTTGCCATTTTTTTACATCTTTTGCATTTTTGGCATTTCCGAAACGGCTAGACTTGCTTTTGCCAAAAACTAATCACCACTTATCCTCATCATTACGAATTGAATTTTTATTGGATAATTCAAATCGAATGCTCCGTTCTCTCAAAACCTCGAGTTCTATTTTCGGCACTCTTTGCCTCCGTATTTTCAAAACGGCTAGACCTGCCATTGCTTAAAACTAATCAGCACATCTCCCTATCAATATGATTCGAATGTTTTATGAAACATTCAAGTCGCTTAATCCGTGCGCCCTAAAACGTGGACAAAAATTGTATCCATACTTACATACAAAAACACACATACACACATCAATTTTTTCTGAGGTATGCCAAAATGTTCAGAAACCTTTAAAATGTGAAAAATTATCAATTTTGAGTTTTGGACAATTACAATAACTTACCCTACGAAAAGTTAAAAATTATTATGTAAATATATATATTATTAAACTAAATAAACAACTAGAGGTGCATGGCATCGTGCCTTAATGCAATTTGTACGAAAAATTAAAATTTTTTATAATAGGTTTAAACTTATTTGAAAACTTTGAAAAAATTACATTTCCGAGAATTTAGAAATTTTTGAGAAAAGAGACTTTTTCGAAAATTAGATTTTTTTGATATTTTGAAATTTTTGTCAATCAGTTCTTCATTTCCTTAATACAAATAAAATTTCCAAATTTTAAAAAATCATGGTTTTCAAAACATGCATTTTTTTTAATATTCAAATTTTTCTAATGCTTTCAAATTTTTCAAATGTTTTCAAAATATTCGTAAATGTTAAAAAAATTCTAATTTCTCAAAAACAATCTAGTTTTTGTATACGCGAATATTTTCTTCACGTTTCAATTCCTTTATTTTACTAGTTTTATTTAAAATAATGAGGTTTATCTTTTCTATATTATCTTATATACAAAATTCTTCTGTACGGGTGTATGATTTGATACTTCTCTTAAACGATTATTCGGATTTCGATAATTCTTTTTAGAGTTTGTCAAAGAAAATTTTTAAGATATAATGAACTATAAAACTATTGTAACATTGTAAAAATAAATAGCAAAAATTATAAAAAAAACGCTTTTCAATGTTTGACATTGTAAACATTTGAATTGCCATCTGCTAGAAATGATAATTCACTTGAAATTTGAATTTAACTGAAATTATGAGCCTAAATAATATTTAGAATATAAAATACAAGAAAAATGTAATGTCTACATTATTATTGCCGAAAAACAGCTGAGATGTGCCAGAAATTAAAATAATACAAGATACAGTCAACAGTATATGTTTTTGGCAGATGAAATTATATAGTTCAGGTTAATAAATAATGCAATGAGTCTAAAAATTGCATATACATTATTTGTTTAAACTTATGCATGTCGTATTTACTTTACTAAATTATTTACCAGTGAAAGTTTTTATGTTTAAAAATTCATTTGTTTGGCATTGGATTTGGAATATTTAGCAAATTGATCTTATATTGAAGAGTGCTTATATGAACTACATTTTCACTAAAGATAATTCACTTAAGATTTGAACATAAACAATAATGTGTATTGAACTATTAGTAAGAAAAACGTACTTTAGAATTTATAATTGCCAAAAAGCAACTAATATATCGTACGAGATTATGAAAATTAACGACTAAATTATTGAAGCAATATGTTGTGCGGTAAAATCAAGTGTGATATTGTTCCTTTACCGAAGATACTATATTATTTTTTTTCTGAATTTCTTATACTGCTTATGCTAATACCATAAATGAATCACAAAGGCAGGACATCAAATGGGTTATTAGGATATTAAAACTGTTGGAACTTTTGATTTGTAGACGTGGGTACAGGACAATGTCTGTCGGGTCATCTAGTATATTTATATAAATCTCATCTGGAATTAAACCCAGAGGTAAATTTACGTGCTACAGTGAGTGTCAAAACAACTAAAATTGAAGTAAGTACAATCAAAGAGGCCGTGTTTAGAATCTATTTAGGCATTGTTTGACATTAAAAACGAATGAAGACTGTCATTTGCCAAACATTTCTATTCACTTATAGGCTAAGACAATATTAAAATATAATATATTCATGATTATAAATAAGAAAAATGTGATGTCTACATTATTATTGTCGAAAAACAGCTGAGATGTGCCAAAAATTAAGATGCAGTATATATTTGGCAGATGAACAGTCTGCGCATGCGTCTGACGTTTGTTGACTGTCAGTGATTCAATTTCACAAATTATTACTTTTTAACTAATGCGGTCGTGTTTTGCCTTATACTTCTTACTTGTTCATCCTCCTAAGTCGTTCATCGACCGGCAACCCAATGGGCAGTTCGTCCAGACACTGAGTCCACCTCAGTTCCTTCCTCTTCTCCTCTTCGATTTCGTGCGCCTTTCGGGCCTCTTTGGCGGCGTCCTTCTTCTCTTCGCCGCACACGACACGGTATTTTTCCAATTCCCGGAGACCGATCTTGTGCCTCTCGTACTTTATGCACTCCAGTTCCATGTCGTAGGGCCTCGGAAAGATGTTGTGTCTCCCTGGAAAGAGGAAATAGATAAAGGATATATATATATATATATATATATATATATATATATATATATATATATATATATATACATTAGGGTGGTCGTTAAAATGGTCATTTTCGAATTTCCTTGCTCCCAGGGACTCAAATGATTCCAAATAGATAAAAAACAATTCTCTGAAAGTTTTAGCTTTTATTATTAACGTTTAGATAGAGCGCAATTCAATCAAAGTTTTGTATGGAAATAGCATGGAAAAATTTTCAAAAAATTTAAAAATGTTTTTAAGATGTAATTTAGCGAACAAATGAATGAATAAAACTCATTCATTTGTCGCTAAGTTATACCTAAAACATTTTTTTTAAATTTTCAAAATTTTTTCCATTCTCTTTACATACAAACTTTGATTGAATTGCGCTCTATCTAAACGTTAATATTAAGAGCTAAAACTTTCAGAGAATTGTTTTTTATCAATTTGGAACCATTTGAGCTCCTGGGAGCAAGGACATTCAAAAATGACCATTTTAAAGACCACCCAACATATATATATATATATATATATATACTTATATATATATATATATATATATATATATATATATATACAGGGCCGATCCTGGGGTCCTCAGCGGCCGCATGCAAGATTTATTCTAGCGCCCCCCCCCCAATAATTTTAACTGGTTTTAATCATTCTGGATTTAGTACACAAAAAATTAGATATAATCTAAAAGCGTATAATATACATTGATTTTAATTTTATTTAGAAAATCGAAGCAATTTGCGGGTTGACCATAATCAAATATTTTACATTTTCAAGTATTTCTAACATATGTGTAATATTAATATTTGGGTTTTGAAACATTTCACTTATTTCATTTTTAAACATAACACTCGTTTTTCATGTTGGATTTTTAAATTTTATTTTAATTTTTTTTTTCATTATTTACAATATCCAAAATTGCATCGTAAACTTCTTCTTATTGATATTTACTTTCCCATCTAATTCAGAACACTAGATTGTTGTTTTAAAGTTAAATTTTTAACGTATTTTCAAAGATGCAAAGAAATTACATATTTTCTGAACTATATTGAAAACAAAACACAATTATATTTGTATCTGCATTATTTCAGCTTAGTTAATAATTAAATTTAGTATGGACACCACTAGATATAAAAAAGCTCACGAGTTTTGTTTCTAAGTATATTTTGCTTCCATTTTTCATATTTGCTCCATTTCCATAAACCTAACCACGTATGTCTTCAACGTTCAAAGTTCATCAGATGCGAAACATTTTCAATGAAAACAAAAGTTACTATTCAGTTTCTCGGTATCTTCAGTATCTATTTTTTTTTAACAAGTTCCGTTCAAACTAAATCAGCTCGCAATTTTTCGTCAATAATGCCCAATAATTTAAAGTTTTGTAGGTTTGCGCTTACGGGATTGAACACTAGATAATTACTTCTTCGATTCCACATTAACTTCAAACGAAGAAAAGTTGAATAAGTACATTAAACAATAAGCAGAACAATAATTTACTAATTTGATAGGTATGGGTGTTTCTACTGATATCACATTGCAAACTGAATATGTTTTTGTCTCCATAGTTAAGTTAGATTGTTTATTATAATCTATTAAATATTATAAATTTTATATTAAAAAAAATATGAATAATATATTATAAATTTCATTTCCGAATCTCCATTCTGGCGCCCCCTAAGGCGTGCGCCCGCATTTTTTGCATGCAAGACAGAACCGGCCCTCTATATAAATATATATATATATATATATATATATATTTATATATATATATATATATATATATATATATATCTTCTTATATATAAAAATAGAGCTCTCGATCAAATGATTCGGTAAAACTCGAAAACGGCTAAACCGATTTGGCCACTCTTTAGTCTTGAAAAGTTCGTGCTAATCAGTAGGTTGTCGGAATGGTGAGATGTTATTTCAAATCCGCGCAGAAACTTTACATTTTTAATTTGCCAATTTTTGTAGAAGCGTAATTTAAATAAAACAATAGACGGCGGCTAATACGTGAAATGTCAACGCTTTTGACAGATGACGTTCAATTACGTTTAATAGGATGTTTTACGTGAATATTATTTAATTATGATTGAATTGTGATAATTAGTTTTGTTTGTCGTTATATTTATATACAAAAACGTTATTAAACGAGCCGCAAGCGTTACTAGAGACTCAAAATATCAACTTTATTGAAATGTTAATATGAAAATGCATTGTTTGGCATATTTTTCTCATTCACGGTGCTCTGAAAGATCTCATTTGTATAATTATATACTCATTGGTATTAATAAAATATTTTCTAGGTTATATTATTTTGTATTTGTTATTTAAATTCTAATTTGTTATCTAAATTTGGTATCGATCAAATGGACATTTTGTCGAATAACATTTTCCCAGTTATAATTTCCCAGAATTTATCGAAGAATATATAGTAATATATGCAGGTCCGGGGTTAAAAAGGTCCACCGATGTGTCAAAAACCAATGAAGTTTAGCATTGTTTAACGACAATATTTTAAAGTAGAGGGAAAAAGATGTTTAACCAGCTATAACCTTGATTCTCATGACTTTCCTATCGGGGAATAAACGGTAATCATTGAAAATACATAATAAAAGTATTTTCTTCCGTCGGAGATTTTTTAGCATTAGTTAAAAATGTAATTATTTTGTAAAATACCTTTAAAATTAGAGACATCAAACCTGTTTACCACCAGGCCGTTCCAAGTTACTCCGCCTATAGGGTAAAAAGGTCTAGATAAAAATTTTTTGAAAGATGGGAAAAAAGCACAGTTCTACAATGATGAAGTAGCTGACAGTTTTACTGAACGTAGTCAGATAATTGTTCGTTTGAAATGTATTATTTGTTTTGATATAATTGGTTTGATTTTTAAAATATAATTAATATTCGCCTCAAGTCAAATTGGACCTTTGTGCCTCGCCTTGCTCTACATATATACTTTTTATTAAATTTACTCTAATTCATCAAATGTTACTTGAAATTTTTCAAAAAGCAGGTCACAGAAGAAATACTTAATTCATTTTCTATCTCTCCTCGCAGAAATTTGGAAATTTTATATAAGGTCAGTAGTATTATTTACAATTATACACAAAATCCAGAATCCAAAAAGAATCTGAAAAACTTGAAACGTAATCTATAAGTCGAAAGACCAAATAAGACTTGTTTCTACTCGTTTTCTAAAGATTGTTCTATGTTTTCTATTGAAAGTGTATAAAACTTCCAGTTTGATTGTATTGACAAAATATAGACAAACTAATGGGGTTTATCATTTTTATAATACCTCATTGTATATAGCATTCAAGCAACACATCCTTAAACACTTAAAGTATTCATATTTTTTATTCTCTAGAAATTATGTAGAATATACCTTACTTAGCAAAACAACGTTTGCCGGGTCAGCTAGTATATATATATATACTATAATATAAACATTTTACGTTTTTTTGGAAGGATAATTTTAAATATATCCATAAATCACCAAGTAAAAAATTCTAATAACAGGATTAATGGACGGCCTCTTAACAACTTCAATACAACCTAATACTATGTTTACCAGTACAAAAAGCTTCTTTCAATATCGGACTCCATAGAAATCTGGTTTATAAAATTAGCAATTAATTTTATTCCTAGAACTTTACTTTACACCATTAGTTCATTAATTACTAACTCGGTCTAATATCCTCCGGTCCCAATTCCAAAAACAGCTTTCTATGTAAATTGAAAGTGTCCCAGGCGCAGTCGACTGGTCTGGGAGCCCAATACTCCTTATTTCGTTCAGAGTGTCTGATGACGATGGCTGGTGGTATCGTTTCCGGCATCGGAGGTCTATAATGATAATAAAAAAGTATTTTTAATACATATTAATAAAAGTTCGATTTTTGATTATCATTCGACCTACATGTAGTTCTTGTCGACGTAGGCCAATTGCTTAGCGACGTTCGCCTGAGTGTTTCTGGCCAGATGACCAGGAGTGATGACATCGCTGGATGAGTAGTGGCCGGGGATGTTCTTGAGACGTTGCAAACTGGAAAATATTCAATTTTGCTTGAATAAGTTATAAAAAAGCATAACATTGGGAGAAAAGTTGAATAAATGATCTTCTAGTCTAGTCCATTGCATTATCAATAATTTTTTTATATACATTTATTATATAATAAAATTTATTTTTTGTATATTACAAATTTTGTAATTTTCTGAAGAATAATGTCAATTCAATGTTTTTTAAATCAAAAAATGGATTCTTAAGATTTTTTGCAAATCACGTTTTTTCAGATTTTTCTTCCAATTTTACTGTAAGAATAATGTCAATTCATTGTTTTTAAACCAAAAAATTTCTCGCAAATCGCGTTTTTTTAGATTTTCCTTCGAAATTTACATTGACTGGCTTACGCCTTTTTTTCAGAAAATTTCATTATTTACAAAATCTTTAAAACTTTATTGTTTAAAATTGTTGAAACAAAATAAGAACAATAAGAATAAAATAAGTACAAAATCTTTAGTCAAACTTAACTTTTTAATTTAAAATAATAACTTTTTTAAACAAATTATAGTCATAATACTTTCGCAAAAATTAATTTTTTTGAATATTTTGGTAATGGTGGTATGCCACAGACATTTTAACACTAAAAAACAGCGAGCGTATAAATAAACCTTCGCAAAATTTTTTTTTTGCTGATTTTTAACTTCCCGAAGGAGAAGTTTATGTTTTCATCAAAAAATCCGATTCTCTAATTTTATGTTTTCTCGACGTTTCAAGCCATTCTGAATCCAATAAGACCAAATTTGGAAAAGGTATGTGTGTGAGTGTGAGTATGTGTGTGTGTGTATGTGAACAGTTTTTTTGCCGTAAATCGCCGTTTTCTCAAAAACGGCTGAACCGATTTCAAAAATTTAGAAGCCATTCGATGTATCTCGATGAGGACTATTGTTTGTCAGTTTTGTGCGACGATCGGCCAAGCAGTTTTTTTATAAATCGCAGAAAAGTGAACAATTTTTCGTCTACGTTTTAGCCCGCAATTCTGAATCGATTTTGAAAATTCAAAAACCGTTCGAAAAATATTGGTTGGTAATGATACTGATTAGTTTCGGGTAAAAATCCAACGGGCCGTTTCTTTGAAATTAACTGTTGAAATTTTTTCTTGCTGATTTTTATGTACCGTTTCTGGAAATAAATATCATGATCTTATAAAACATACTAAAATGTTACGGCCCTACGACAAATAGTTTAATGTTAAATATTTATCAAAGTTTGAGAAAATCAATGCACGTAGTGTCTGTGCAATATAATTAATATAATTACAGTTATTTTAAATGTGTTTGAGAAAATTCTTTTCAAAACCAAAATGTATAGATTTTATTGAAAGCGAAAACTTTATTTCCGAAATAAACAGTTGAAAATTTTATCTAAGTATCTAAATTTCAATTTCGATTGATTAAGTCAATTCTTACACATCTCTATTATATCTTAGCAATTCAGTGTTAGTTTATAATTACCCTTCTTCTGGTGTACACATCGCTGTATATTTTAATAATAGTAAAAAAGAAATATATAAACTGCAATATAAATATTTTCAATATAAAAATATGTCACATGTGTCAAAATATCAATTGTCCATAAACAGTATACAATATTATTTAATAATTGGAAGAAACCTTTAGTCCTGATCATATTCTAGTGAATTGGGTGAAAGCAAATAAGGAATGCTACCACATTATTATCTTTTCAGAGTAGATATATGAAAAGGAAACTACTCTGAAAAAGCTGATAAGATGCCATATGTGTAGTATGACTCTCTACGGATTAGGAACATGGATTGTAAAGTTAACAAAAAAAAATTTTGTTAACACTATCAATAAATAAACTGTCCGTTATAAAGTATATATCTGTATATAAATAATACACAGCTACACAAACTATTGTTGTGCTCGATTTCTTGTTTAGAATATCAATTCATTCTTCATTATTTATAACGACGACCAAACACAATCCAACCGTATAAAGTTGATATCATCGAG
The DNA here is from genome assembly GCF_003426905.1 of Ctenocephalides felis. Taxonomy (NCBI): domain Eukaryota; kingdom Metazoa; phylum Arthropoda; class Insecta; order Siphonaptera; family Pulicidae; genus Ctenocephalides; species Ctenocephalides felis. Next base: position 7,646,079 of record NW_020538040.1, read on the forward strand.
AGCGAATGACCAATCATTTTCACTCGACTCGAGCCTAACGCTCTTCCATTGCATTTTCACAGATTTACTCCCTAGTCGCGCCTAAACAAGTTTTACTTCAAAAACTTCGTTGAGTCCCATATAGAAAAAAATGTTTTCTGCACATATTACAAACGAAAAAGTAGAAGAACTGAATGGAATAGAATGAATAAGTATGTAGATTATGAAATAATTTAGCGAGAAATAAAAAATATACGTGATTGAAAGCACTGAAATAGGAAATGAAGACTTTGAAGCAGAAGTTTCAGAAGTAGTAAAAAGTGGCGTATGGCATCGTGCCTTAAGGCAAATTGCTGGAACTTCCCGTACCGTAACGAAATGTTCGAGTTTTGAAAAAAAAAATGATATGATTTTTTTTTCCCCAAAAGCAATTGTTTTGTCAACACAAGCAGTATTTTCGGATGCTTATTTCTCTCAAAAACTGCCATTTTTTGTACATTTTTTTCGGTATTTCCGAAACGACAGGGCCTGCTTTTGCCAAAAAGTAATCACCTCTTCTCCCAATTATTACTAATTGAATGTTTTTTAGATCATACAAACCGGATGCTCCGTTCTCTCAAAAACTCAAATTTTATTTCTGCACTCTTTGCTCCGTATCTCCGTAACGGCTGGACCTGCTTTGACAAATACTAATCAGAACATCTCCCTATCAATAGGAATCGAACCGTGTACCCAAAAACGTGTCGAAAAAATGAGGACACACAAAACACACACACATCCATTTTTGCCGAGGTATGCCAAAATGTTCAGAAACCTTTGAAACTTGAAGATATGCAACAGTTTTCATTTTCGATTTTTAGCCCATTGCTATCTATAACTTACCCTATGGGAAGTTAAAAGTACAAAAATTATTTGTGTGTATTAATAAATGTCCGCACAGATTTATTCATAAAGATTTTATTACAAAAATATATATTTACATTTAGTATTTAGAACTAAATAATCTAATTATGTATACGTTTTTGACTTGCTGGCTTTAAGTATAAATTTAAACTACATAAGTACTAAATATTACATTATTCATAATAATATCAGTTATTAATTCACTCAAGGCACAATTTAATATATGCCAGGTACTTATTGTTAAATGTAATAGTTTAATTTTCTGGTAATTTTCATGATCATTTATTTATTTTCACAATATTTTATATTTTCCATTTTGCATACTGCTAAAACTACAATACTAAAAATATTACCTTCGTATATAATATAATATTGCATATTGCACTGTGAATCGAAGTAATTTAGGATTTAAAAATGATAGTTTCTTCCTTCTAAACGTATACCTTAATATAACAGTCTAAAATTGCTTTAAATTAAATATATAATTCAAATAATTTAATACCAAATTTTTGAAGTAATTGATCTGTGCATTTATGAATCATTTTCGAGGACACGTTTTTTTTCGGAAAGGGTTTCATAACACATAGATGAAACTTTAGTAATTTTTGGAAATAATTCTTATCTATTTTTATATAAAATGCAAGGCTACCAGTTTGCAAGTAAGATTAAGGTTTAACCGTTTGAATTTGCATTCTTTGTCCAGATTAGACAAAAACCATTAATTGTCTCAAATTCAAAATTTTTGTCCCGGATTGTCCTGAGCCCTTTGTTCAAGCTTTTATCGGAAAAAACTCCAGCTTTGATTTCATACATCAACTCAAACTGTGATGAACTTTCAGAAACAATAACTTTAGAAGTTATCTCGGATTCAGGAATTTTATCCAGAGTTGTCTTGAATTTTTAAAAACGTTTTATGTTTTATTTTAAACATATTCCAACGCTTGAAAATTTTGAACCTAAAAAACTGCATAACAAATTCTGGTACTATCGATACAACTATCGACACAACATACTATTTTAATTACGAAGAGAATTGTGCAAAATTATATTCAATGATAATAAATAAAACTAGTACATGGTAATTCTGATTAAACAGAAACAATTACTGAATGGCAGCCGTTATAACCTTTCAATTAGTAAAATGCATATCTTCCTCGGGCAAATTTTTTCAGTTTGCAATTAGTGATATAAAATCTTCAACCTATATATTATAATTAAAATAAAACTTACATTTGTAGTTAATATCATCAAAATCACCTATATATAGTCTATTATAGCCTTTATCACTGGTTTTAATTAAAACTAATTTAAATTAAAACTATTTCTTAAACATAACCTCAAATGTAACCAAATACACTTTAGAATAATTTTTACAAAAAAAATCATTCCAGGTGTAGTTTAAATATAGTTTTAAGTAATTGTGCACTAAATCAATAGTAGATTGAGTTTTATATAAATCTTTTGCACATTTTTAATAAAATTTAACATTATTTTACCAAACTGACATTTTGCTTAAAACTCATCTGACAGCTGATTCGGTGGCGCCATCTATCCGGATATCGACGAAACATTTTTGGTACGCGCTAAATTTAAAAAAAGCTAAAAACAAAAAGTTTTTGATTGAAAACAACGACAATCTAATTTGTGAATTAAAAAAGTATTTCCTGAATATCCTAAAACGCATTGTCTCCTCAAATCTAACTGAAGACACTTTAGAATAATTTTTACAAAAAAAATCATTCCAAGTCTTGTTTGAACGTAGATTTTAAGTAATTGTGCACTAAATCAATACCAGATTGAGTTTTATATCGATCTAATCCTCATTTTTGATAAAGTTTAACATTTTTTCAAACTGACATTCTACTCATCTGACAGCTACTTCGCTGGCGCCTTCTATCCGGATATCGACGAAACATTTTTGGTACGCGCTAAATTTAAAAAAAGCTAAAAACGGAAAGTTCTTGATTAAAAACAACGACAGTCTAATTTGTGAATTAAAGTACTCCCTGAATATCCTGAAACGCATTGTGACCTCCAAAACGTAAATCATGAAAAATAATAATGCTTTTGGATACCAATGCATAGTTTTTACCAATTTTTTGCTGATTTTAGTATTGTCTTCTTTCAAATTGTTATTGTCGTTATTGTCCACGATGTTGGGTAAAGGAAATTTGTACTCTGATACACCAGATAAACGTCTCGTGAAGTACATGAACGTTGTAAAGTGGATGAAGGGGTTAAAGGTCCACATGCCTTCTAAAAGTGCTTTGGACATGTCCTCAAAATCTTTGTTGTACGTTGATAACAATGGTGCAAAATATTTTGCCAAAAGCACTTCACATAAGTCTTCAGTTTCTTCTAAAGAGTCACGACAAATATTAAACCTAAAAATAGATTCAAAATTAATAACAAAAATTTATTTGTGGTTTAATTTTTTTACCTGTCTTCCAGCCCCATCATATACCCAACGCATCTCCAAACGTGTACAAAAGCCTCTCGGTCCTTCTTATCATCGCATTGTATGCCCAGAAATTTTGGTCTTATCAAAATAAAGCCCATAAAACCGAATTGGGTCAATGCCAAGTCCTTTTGGGTCACAGACCCTAAACCTTTGGCACAGGCTGATTGACCAGCCTGGAAGTGACGTTTGCGCACTTGTATAAGCGATTTCCAGGATCTGGAAATAATAATTATGTATTTAATACATTTTTATTTAACTCCCGTAGGTTTAAAATTGTATAGAGACAGTTTTGCATATTTTTATGTTTCAAAGCTTTCTGAACATTTTGGGTATGCTTAGAAAAATGGGTGTGTGTATGTGTGAATACATTTTTTGTCAACGATTTCAAAAGCATAAACAAACCGATTTGAATAATTCAAAAAACATTCAATTTGTATTAACGGCATATTAAATATGTATATATTAATTGGGATGGTTCAAATTTCTTTACTCCCAAGGGCTCAAATGCTTTCAAATTAAAAAAAATTCTCCAAAAATTTTAGCTCTTTATATTAACATTTAGATAGTCATAGCCGCAATATCATTAAGTAAATTCTTGCGCCATCTGTAATAGGAGACTTGTTATTTTGATATCAATTTATTACCGATAATTTGCATCACCAATTAAATAAATATTTTGCAGCAAAATTAATTTTAATTTCCTGATGAATAAATATTTCGTTAAACAGCCCACATGGATTTAATTAGAGATTAGCTAATTTAAAATATTTTTAAGAGTCATAATATTTGAGTTCACAAATGCTATCACAGATGGCGCAACAATTTACTTACTGACGAAACTTTTAATTGAATTGCGGACTATCTAAATGTTAATATTAAGAGCTAAAATATTTAGGTAATTTTTTTTCATTAATTTGGAAGCATTTGAGCCCTTGGGAGTAAAGAAATTCGAAAATGTCCATATTAAGGACCACCCTAATATATATCACATTTTTTTTCATTTTCAAGTTGTATATGTACTCTTTTGACAGAAAAAATACATTAAAAATTTATAAATATGAATAATATACAAAATCCAAATATTACGTTTTTATTTCAGTACATAATTTTTCACGTTAATAATTTAAGATAGGTTAAAGATTTATTACTAATTTTATCCTTTTTAATTTATTATTGATTATTTTGTGTATAAACGGTACGGGCAGTTCTAGAAATTTACCTAAAGGCACGATGCCATAAACCACTAGTTCAAATATCAAATATAAGTGTATCGATACTAAATATAAAAATGTGTAGAAAATTGTAAAATAATAAATATATTAAAATTGAATATAAAAATTCACAAAGAATTTCACAAAAACAAATAATGTTTAGTAGTGATTTTAATATTATTTTTCAATTGTGTCTTAACTAAACGACAGTGACAAAATTTAAGGATAAAAAAAAACGATTTCTTACAAAAATTGAGAATATTTCGAAATTTTGTAAAAAAAATTAAATATTTTTAAAAAATTCCAATATCTCAAAAAACTTAAAAAACATCGATTTTTTTCAAAAATTCCAGAAATTCTCAAACTTTTAAAAATCATCAACATTTTGACAAAATTTGAAAATTATCAAAAAACATAAATTAAAAACTAGTGGGGTGGGTGGCATCGTGCCTTAAGGCAAATTGCTGGAACTTCCCGTACCGTAACAAAATGTTTGAGGAATATTGAATGCTTTCAAATAGATTATTATTAATGATTACAGTAACATAGTTTAATATTTATAAGAATTATATAAACTGAATTGCTAAGTTGAAATTATTTGTTTAAAGTATATTAGAACTTTAGTCAGAATTAAAAATAAAATCTGAATTATTTTCGATATACAAAAATTAAAAAAAAAAAAAAACTTTGAAACAAATTTTTGTTTTCCAAAATCAATTATTTTGATAAAACAAGCAGAAAGTTATTTGAATCATCTAAATCGGACTCTTAGTTCTCTCAAAAACTGCCATTTTTTGCACATTTAGCTCTGTATCTCTGAAACCGCTGGACCTGCCTTTGCCAAAAACTAATCACCTCTCCTTATCAATAGGAATCGAATGTTTTTTGAACCAATCAAATCGGTTGATTCGTGCGCCCGAAAACGTGGACGAAAAATTGTATCCATACATACATACACACACACCCACACACATCCATTTTTTCTGAGGTATGCCAAAACGTTCAGAAACCTTCAAAACGTCGAGAAATGTAAAAAATTTCAATTCCGATTTTCGGCCCATTACAATAACTTATCCTGCGGGAAGTTAAAAAATAAATAAATTTCTTGTAAACATACACATAAGTTGTTTGTAGAATACGCTTGTCGTCCAATTTATAAAGCACTTATAAATTTATAATAATCTATTTGAAATTATTCAAAACAATCATTGATTATTTTCATTTCTCGAACATTTCGTTACGGTACGGGAATCTCCAGCAATTTGCCTTAAGACACTATGCCACTTAAAACTAGTTCCAGTATTCATTTATCTCACTTACCTCGAATCCTTCGTCAATTTAATATCGTACCACAAAGTGGTATGAAGTAATGTTGCGATGTACCTCTTGTAGGCGGTAAACGGTACCGACGACCTCTGAGTGAACATGAGGATCCTCAGAATCGTCGGCACGGCCAGCACTGCTATCAGGCCGCATAGCTTTCCCACGAACATGCCGTACGAATTTTTGTAATAATATTTCTGACCCCTGGATAAAAGATAATGGAATTAGTGAAATTGATGGTGAATAATAATAAACTAATAATGGCTTTATCTTATATATAAAATTCTTCTGTAGGGTTGTATGATTTGATACTTCTCCTAAACGGTTATTCGGATTTTGATAAATCTTTCTAGAGTTTGTCAAAGGAAATTTTTAAGGTTTAATGAACCATAAAACTATAGTAATATTGTAGAAATAAATGGCAAAATTTCAAAAAACCATTTATCATTGTATGACATTGCGAACATTTGAACTGTCAACTGTGCTAGAAAAGTCAATTTACTTGAAATTTAAATTTAGCTGAAATTATGAGCCTAGATAATATTACAATATAATATACAAAAAAAATGCAATGTGTACATTATTATTGCCGAAAAGCAGCTGAGTAGTGCCAGAAATTAAAATAATATTAGATACAGTCAACATTATATGTTTGGCAGATGAAATTATTTAATTCACTTTAATAAATAACGCAGCAAGTCCAAAATTGCATTTACATTATTTTTTTAAACTTATGCATGTTGCATTTTGGTATACTTTAGTAAATTATTTAACAATACAACAAAATATTTCTTCTTATTAAAAAAATGTTTCAGAATATTGTTTCATGTGTCAAAAATTGTCATTTGTTTGGCATTACGGCATTGGATATGGAATATTTAGCAAGTTGATCTTGGATTGAAGAGTGCTCGTATGAACTAGATTTTACAAATTAATTCACCAAAGATTTGAACTTAAACAATAACGTTTATTAAATTATTATTATGTACTTTAGAAATTATTGCCAAAAAGCTACTAATTTATCGTACGAATTTAATGAAATTTCAGACTAAATTAGTGAAGCAATTATGTTGTGTGGTAAAATCAAGTGTGATATTGTTCTTTTACCGCAGACACTATATTATTTTTTTCTAATTTTTTTATACTGCTTATGCCAAGACCATAATAAATGAATCACAAAAGCATGGCATAAATAGGATATTAAAAAGTATAAGGATATTAAAAAATTTGGAACTTTTGAATTGTAGACGTGGGCACAGGACAACGTCTGTCGGGTCATCTAGTATATATATAAAAATTCTTTCACACAATGTACGTTCCCGTACTCCAATTTTTACGAAATTTTATATTCGTACTCAGTATGTCTGGGAATCGGAATCGGAATAATAATGAACAATGTGACCGTTAAGACGATTGCTGATTACACATCATTTGCCCTCCACTGTAAAATAGTATAGCTGTAAAAAGTCGCCAAATTTGTTTTCGCGATAATAGTGGTTGACATTTTTACCCACAAACCTTTAAGCACAACACTACCCTACTTTTCTCAATTTGGTCTCAAACGATTCAGAATGACTTGAAGCGTCGAGATATTTTTTAATCGGAAACTATCTTCTTTTATACGTAAGGGTTAGGACGAATATTTTGGTTTTTACTGTTTCATAGTGCGGCGTTAAAAATACACATAACTCTAGATTTTCACATTTTCATTACCAACCCCTAATTTTATAGCAATTTTAGTAATTCAATCAATTTTCATACTGCGTTTAGTCATTAAATATTTTTGACATAATTTTAGTTCAAAATTTTGAACTTGAAGAAAAAAGCTTTAATCTCCCTTTGAAGTACAATGTATTTTATTAAGGGTTATCCCCACCCTAATTATTTCTAATTTTGAGTTATTTTTTTTTATTTTATTATTTTTAAGGTTGTCCACCCCTGACATTTTTTCTAAATTTTGAGACCAATTTCTTTTATCTTAATTTTCTATAATTTGAAATTGAAAAATAATGGTGGCGCAATAATCAAATCTTGTTTTTATATGGACTGGACAATATTTTGTTCAGATTTATAGAAAATTTGGAAAATTCATGCGAGAATGGTTTATTACAAATAAAAAACATGTTTCCCATCTGATTTACACGTCTAAATTTATATTTACACCAATTATACATGATTTTGTAAATGTGGGCATAATTGAAGCTTTCTGTGAGCGACCAAGATTTGTTTCTTTAGTATTATCGAACTTGGGAAATGCATAGTATTTATAAGAGTCACGAAAAAAATTAACTTCAAATAATTAATTCGCACCAAAAACAAGATTAAAGCCTTTATAAAGTTATATGTTTGATCGCAATAAATTGTTTGATACAATTTTTTCTTTTCACTTAAAAAAACCCCTAATTTATTTTAAAATGTGGAATCAATTTTCGTTCAATTTTAATTTTCATAATGCGGATTTGAAAAAAGCATACAACTCTAAATTTTCACCTTCCTTCCACAAATCTCTATTTCATAATAGTCATTTTAGTAATCGAATAATTTTTCACCACGCTTTCAGTCAGTGAGTGTTTTTTACTGAATTTTAATTCATATTTCCTGACCTTATAATAAAGTATAAATTTTACTTAAAAAAAAACATATTCATCAAAGGCTGTTTGCGCCTCCAATTTTCCCATTAGTACAAATATTTCCCGATGCGCACAAACAGTACACAGTTCATAAATGATTTGCATAAAGAGCAATTTTTGTGAAAAATAGAGAGATTGAATATTAAAATCTGAAGATACAACGGTTTTTGATAAGGAATATTAGGTACAATAGAAATGTATGGCAAAGCTATAAAGTTTTCCTCTCTCTCAATTTTTGTCAATCTCAGTCAATTCGCTCGATATGCCACATAACAATATAATTTAAAAATGAATTATCGGATTTTGATTCCTAATTCAAAAATTAATGAATTAATGCAAATCGCGGTAATAACACTGCAAAATCTTGAAACATCAAATGTGCCAATTTAAATTAAATAGAATCAATTTCAGATTAGGTTGGCACTTGCTAAGACTATTAAGGGACATTTATATGTGGCGTGCTTTGCAGTGGGTAAACTATTCATATATTTTTTGTTAGCTGTTCCTTTCACTTATGCACCACTTTTGCAATCAATTAGGTATTTTCGCACTAAACATGTTATACCAGAAATATTTTTTATGGCCAAAGGGTCACCTAGTATATATACATACATTGTTTTATCATTTATAAATTCTCATCACGTTTCGAAATTTCAATGTTGTCGTTCAATTATCTCGAGTACGTGATCGAAATAAAACTAAATTGCAGATTGTTCCGCAAATCATCTAAAATGTTAAATCCGTCTTTTACATTTGATTTATTTATAAATGACGACGAATGACAGGAATAACAAATGACCATTTTTAATTGATAGAAAAGAAAACGAATTATGGTTTTTTATTTACTTCCCGAAGGAGAAGTTTATGGTTTCATCAAAAAATCCGATTCGCTAATTTTATGTTTTCTCGACGTTTCAAGCCATTCTGAATCGAATGAGACCAAATTTGGAAAAAGTATGTGTGTGTGTGTGTGAACAGCTTTATTACCTTAAATCGACGTTTTCACGAAAATGGCTCGATTTTAGAAATTTGAAAGCCATTCGATGTATCTCGATGAGGACTATTGTTTGTCAGTTTTGCGCGACGATCGGTCAAGACGTTTTCTTTTGAATCGCAAAAAAGTGAGAAATTTTTCGTCCACGTTTCAGCTTGCAATTCTGATTTTTTTGCTGATTTTTATGAAACTTTTTTTGACGAAAGATACCATGGTCTTGTAGATCATACTAAAATATTACGACACTACGACAACTCGTTTAGCTATAAAAATTCGTCAAAGTTTGAAAAAATATTATAGTCATAGTTTGTCTTAACATACTAAACCATTAAAGTCCAACAGAAACTGGTTCAATTATGAAAATTGTTGATTTTTGAAAATTGGCTTTTGGAAAATATTCCGAGTTAACGTGTTTGTTCGTTTTCAATCATGTGTAATAAATCCACTCGGAATACTTTTAATAACTCATAAATTAATTTATTTTTTATTGATTAAGTCGATTATTTACACGTATCATGTAACTTGCCTCAAGGCAAAACACCAAAACCAGCTAGTTTTAATAAATTATTTACCTGGCAAATTTTTCTTCGTCGAACCATGTTGGTAAATCGATATTTTGTTCATCAGGAGAAGTGGTGTCACTTGGTGCCAAAGCATCAGGACTTAGCAAAAGATTTAAATGATCTTCAGCTGTCCAAAGTTTTCTCTTGTCTAAAAAAACGAACAAAATTAAATGACAAACAAACAACGTACATATAATTTATATTTATTCTAAGTTCTCCTAAAAAGTTCATTTTGACCATCATATCTGCAACAAAGTTTTATCATTTTTAGATTAAATATTTTAAATCCAAATTTAAATGCTGATGACTTTCCCAATTAATTATTCATATCGTTCATTACAATTACAATGCATTATTTAAACAATCAAGTTTGTTTCATTTTTATGCATTATATGAATTAAATTAATTCACAAATCCAGTTTTTTATTAAAAGAAATCTTGAATCATCCAGTTTATCTGAAACAAGGTGAACAACACTTGATGGCGAGGGCAACGTCTTGACATATCTGTCAATTTCGACATTGATATTTATTTAAAATTGGGATAAATCATAAAAAACGGATAATAAATATAATCTTAACTACCTACTCGAGATTGTAAAAGGTCGGCTCGTGGTTAAATAAAATAAAATGTATTATTTTATTGTGATATCAAAATGCGTTTCCTGAAAGATGAAGATGAAGACTGACATTGTGGTTTTTGTTCAAAGTTTATGAATTTAATTCTTGTATTTTGTAATTTGTTGTATTTCTCCAGAAAAGAAGTTTGTTTTCTAGAAAATCCGTTTTCCTGATTTTATATTTTTTTGATGTTTCAAGTCGTTCTGAATCGTTTGACACCAAATTTGGAGATAGTATGGGTGTGAGGCGGTTTGGCCTTAAGTCGCCGTTTCATCAAAATTTTACAAATTCAATCGATGCAATTCCATGAGGAGAAAAGTTAATTATTACTATTGTAATTAGTTTTGTGAGACAATGGGTCAAGCTCTTTTTTATAATTATCAATGCACAAGGTTTTGACCAAGTTTTACAAATCTGAATATAATTTTTGAAAATAGTTCTTAAGATTTGTTTTTTGATAAAAGTTTTTGGTCATTAATTGTTTAATTTCTTTGAAGATTTTGATGAAACTTTGTATGCAGATAGAATTCTTGGTTCATCCTAAAATCTTATAGGCCTACAAAAAGTGGTTTAATCATAAATAATCACATAAACTTGGAATAAATGGCCGTATCAACATTTCTAACAACTTGCTTGATATTAAAAAAAATTAAGTCATTCTGAAACATATGAGACCAAAATTAGAACAAGGTTTTCAATACTGATTCAATTTTAAAAATTTAGAAATCCTACTTAACCAACTTGATATCGAATTAAAAATATCCATGATTCTTAAAATTAGATAAATATTATTCTATTATTCTATGCTATTTCCTAATATGTACACAAAAGAATACTTTTTTTAAAAAAATGGTAGAACTTATATTAATGTCGTAAAAATTGCAGCGATAATCTAACGAGTATAATAAAACAATTAAAAATCTTCGGCCTTCAAAGAAGCAATACTTTTAAAAACCATATAGAACTTTCTAAGAAGAGCATAAGTTTTTAAGAACAACTTATATCTAGAATTTCAATGACAATTTTACATTTTATATATGTTTTATAATATCGATTAAAAGCAATCTATAACATTTTAGACATATGCACTAACATTTAAAGTTAAATTGAGTTCTAATCTAAAGATCTACAAAAAGTGCTTGAATTATTCAAATTAATTAAAATTTAGAATAATAATGAGGGTAGAGTGGGACACAAAGGCCCAATTTGACTTAGAGCAATTAGATTGTAATAATCAAACCAATTAAATCAAAACAAATAAAATATATCAATCAAACATATGACTATGTTCAGTAATACTCCCATCAGCTATATCATCATTGTAGAAATGTGTTTTGCTGTCTTTCAAAAATTAGTTTCTTGGTCCTTTTTACCCCAAGGCAGGGAAAATTTATTTTTAACTTTAAAGGTTTTTTTTATAAAAAATAGCTACATTATTTAACCGATGCAAAATATAAATTTTATGCCTGCATTTTTCACAGAGATAACACTGTATATAACCTTGGTCAGAAAAGTTTACAAAGGAGTTGGAATAACTATTTATTTAATAATCGATCTAAATTTACTCAGTTTTTTTTATTTACTATTTTGTATTGTTTATACCTTTACAAGGGTAAAGGTTCAGTGGTCCTTTTTACCCCAGCCATTAATTTATATTAAGATCTTGTAAACTAAACAACAGTGCTCACAACTAAAAAACTAAATACGAAAGAAAATACTTTTGTTATGGATTTTCAAAAATTGCTGTTTTGCTCTCGATTTAAACGTCGTAAAAATCATCATGATGGGTGGTTATACATCTTTTTCACTCTACTTTCAAATATTGTCGTTAAAAATTCTTGACTTTACTTGTTACCTAAATTTTGGTTGTGAACATTTTTTATGCTTGTACCTTTTGTTTACAAGACATCGATTGAAAATTGTATTGTATATATATATGTATGTATATATATATATAATATAATAACTAGCTGTAAGTGGAATTCTGTCTTGAGGCAATTATGGCATCGTGCCTTAAGGCAAATTGCTGGAACTTCCCGTACCGTAACGAAATGTTCGAGGAATACTGAATGTTTTCAAATAGATTATTATAAATATTGTAACATTGTCTATTATTTATAAGAATTATATAAACTGAATTGCAGAGTTGAAATTATTTGGAAAGTATATTAGAACTATAGTCAGAATTAAAAATAAAATATGAAATATTTTCGATATACAAAAAACTAAAAAAAAAAAAAAAAAAAAAACAAAATTTTTTTTCAAAATCAATTATTTTGTTAAGACAAGCAGAAAGTTTTTTGAATCATTTAAATCGGACCCTTGTTTCCCTCAAAAACTGCCATTTTTTACATATTTAGCTCCGTATCTTCGAAATGGCTGGGCCTGCTTTTGCCAAAAACTAATAAACACTTCTCCCAATCATTACTAATCGAATGTTTTTTAGATCATTCAATTCGGATCTCCGTTCTCTCAAAAATTCGATTTCTATTTTCTGCACTCTTTGCTCCGTATCTCCGAAACGGCTGGACCTGCCTTTGCCAAAAAACTAATCAGGTATTTTCCCTATCAATAGGAATCGAATTTTTTTTGAACCATTCAAATCGGTTGATCCGTGCGCCCTAAATCGTGACTGGAAATTTGTATCCATACATACATACACACACACACACACACATCCATTTTTTCTGAGGTATGCCAAAACGTTCAGAAACCTTCAAAACTCGAGAAATGTAATTTTCAATTCCGATTTTCGGCCCATTACAATAACTTACCCTATGGGAAGTTAATAATCAATTTGAAATTATTCAAAATAACTATTGATTATTTCTCGAATATTTAATTTAACGGTATGGGAAGTTCCAGCAATTTGCCTTGAGGCGCGACGCCATGCACCCTACTAGTTTTTTTTAAATTTTGCTTTTGGTACGGGAAGTTCCAGCAATTTGCCTTAAGGCATCATGCACCACTAGTTGTTTATTGATACTGAATTTTAAGATCAGATCGTTTTTCTCTGATATATAAACAGAGGCGCGTTAAATGTTTTTAAACAAATATTATCGAGTAAGTGAATAAACATATTAATGCGTTTTTATATTTAGCCAACTAACTGAACTACTATTCTTGTCTTGGTTTCCACATTGTTGTCTTTTACTATTAGGCCAAGGCGATTTGTGGTCTATGGATATTCTAAATGTACGAATATGTAGGTATTATTATTATACACATATACGACGATGAAGCTAATTACAAAGATGGACAAGATGCGGGTGGAAATAGATTGATAAGACAGATGGATATATAAGACTAGTTGGTATTGTTATTTTGTCTTGAGGCAAGTTACATCAACTTCCCGATATGTGTAAATAATTGACTTAATCAATAATAAACAAATTAATTTATGAGTCATTAAAAGTATTCCGAGTGGATTTATTACACATAATTGAAAACGGACGAACACGTTAACTCGGAGTATTTTCTAAAAGAAAATTTTCAAAAATCAATAATTTTTATAATTGAACCACTTTCCGTAGGATTTTAATAGTTTAGTATGTTTATCAAGACCTAGTACTCTATCGTTATATCAAGTAAATATAATTTTAATATTAATAAACGTAAAAAAAACTACTCATTTTCTCAAACTTTGATGAATTTTTAAAATTAAACTGCTTGTCGTAAGACCGTAATACTTTCGAACAGTTTTTGAATTTTTATATCGGTTTGGTAGTTTGAGCTTAAATGTAGACGAAAAGTTTAATACTTTTTTCAAATTACAAAGAAACGGCTCGGCAGATCGTCTCACAAAACTGACAAACGATAGTCCTCATTGAGATACATCAAATCGCTTTTAATTTCTGAAATCAGGTCAGTCGTTTTTGAGAAAACGTCGATCAAAGGTCTAATTTTGACAAATGCCAAAAAAAACGATACTAATTTTTGCAAACTTTGACGAATTTTTACATCTAAACGAGTTGTCGTAGGGCCGTAATATTTTAGTATGATCTAGAAAACTATGGTATTTGCCGTTAAATAATAATAATAAAAATCGACAAAAACATTTTTTTAACACTTTATTACAAGAAAACGACCCAGCCGATCTCTACCAAAAACTAACCAGGTCGATTCCCAACCAATATCTTTCGAACGGTTGTTAAATTTTCAAAATCGATTCAGAATTGCGGGCTAAAACGCGGACAAAATTTTTTTCACTTTTCTGCGATTTATAAAGAAACGGATTATCCGATCGTCGGAGAAAACTGGCAAACAATACTCCTCGTCGAGATGCATCGAATGGTTTTTAAATTTTTGAAATTCGTCCAGCCGTTTTTGAGAAAACGTCGATTTACGGTAAAAAATCTGTTCACACACATACACACACGTACTTTTTCCAATTGTTGATCTCATTCGATTCAGAATGGCTTGAAACGTCGAGAAAACATAAAATTAGCGAGTCGGATTTTTTTTATAAAATATAAACATCTCCTTTGGGAAGTTAATTATTTATTTATTTATTTATTTATTTAAATATATAGCCCACAGATTTCTCCAAGAGGACTCAAAAATACAATTATTTAACATAATGAATAACAATTAAAATATATACAAAATAACAATATATAGTTAGTAACATATAATGCTAAGATAAAATTGCATATATGCATGCAAAATGTAACAATAATATTTATAAACAGAATAAGAAAATAATGAGATATTTGAAAGAAAATAAAAAGATTAACTTGTGCAGATGGAGATTATTTGATTAGGTGAAGTGTTGTGAATGTCTATTTCATTATTAATTAAGTTAAAGTTAGAGGACAAAAGTAAAATTGGCGAATTTAAGAGAGAATTAGATTTAGGGGTAGGATAATTGAAAAATAATTGTGAACGCGAAGATAGCCTTGGAACATTAAAAGATAGTTGATTGAGAATAAGAGGACAGTCTATAGAATTATTACAAAGCTTAAATAAGAACATAATTGTACAGATAAATCGACGTGAGGCAAGGGAAGGAATACCAAATTCTTTGTAAAGTGTTGTGGTCAAAGCCACGTTCAGGGTAAATTTTATATGTTTTATAATAAAGGTATTTCAGAAATTTTCGCTGAACCTTCTCTCGCATCAGAGTTGTTGATATGATGAGGATACCAAATAATCGAACCGTATTCTAATTTTGAACGTACAATAGAATAGTACATGCAAAGAAGTGCATTGGTAGACTTAAATTGTTTACAATTTCTTAGTATCAAACCTAAAGATTGATGTGCTCTATTACAAATATCAGTTACATGATCTGTGAAAAACAAACCAGAATCAAATAGAACACCTAAATCGGAAATTTTATTACATCTATCAATGCTGGTGTTAGAAATTTTATAATCAAAAAGTATTGGAAAGCGCTTATGTAAAAAACTGAGAATCTTGCACTTTGATATATTTAGATGTAATTTGTTAAGATACACCAAGATTGGAAAAGGTCAAGTTGAGACTGTAATAATAAGCAGTCATCAATAGAATTTATTTTGAGATATAGTTTCAGATCATCTGCAAATAATAAATGTGGACAGTTAATAGTATCAGAAATGTCATTAATAAAAATAATAAATAGTAGTGGACCAAGAATGGATCCCTGAGGAACTCCTGAACTAATATTTTCAATGTTGCTCAAGAATCCATTATATACATTAACTAAAATTTGGAATAATAAGCTACAATTTTAGTAGATACAAGCACGTGTTTCTGTTCAATTACAGTATGTTTTGGGAAAATTACATTTTATATGTGTTTGGGAAAATTACATTTTATATGTGTTTGGGAAAATTCAATTGAAAATCGCAATGTTTACATTTAATTGAAAGCGAAAACTTTATTTTGAAAATAAACATTTGAAAATTTCATCTAAATCTTTAAATCTCAATTTCGGTCGATTAAGTCAATTATTACACCCTATCGGGAAGTTCATGCAACTTGCTTTAAAGAAAAATGCCACTTTCAACTAGTTATCATTAGTACCTAAATATCTATTACCTCGGCCATCTCTGCTTTTGTGGAAGCTGTAGAAAATACATATTGTGTATAATTAGCTCGAACAACTGACCTCACATAGGCTAATTGGAACAAAACAACACATGATGGTGATCTTCATCTCCATCATCATGCCATCATGCGATTTCAATACAATAATAATAATAGAGGCAATTAGAATTGTCTCTGTGTGGTCGAACAAAAACATTGAAATTATGCACAATTTTTTGATTTAATGATAGAATAGAGGCTATGATAGGCCTTGTTGGGTAATAACTTCCTGTAATAAAATATAATGTAAATGGAGGCCTAAAATTGGTACTGAAATTTGTTGAGAAACTCCTTTGATTCAACTGAAGTATATTTGAAAGTCATTTTTTTAATAATAATTAATAATAATTTAAAAATTTGAATTAAGAGATTTCTATAATTTACATAAAATTGAAAAAGTGCTCCTGTACAGAACCAGTCTCAACGCACTTACGATAACATTTGTACCAGGTTGTCACTCAGACTGTGTTTTAGACGGGGTGATTTTTATAAATTTTTACTAAAATAGTAATCGCAAAAAAAAATCGAAAATGAAAATTTTTATATTCTTTACGTTTCAGAGGTTTCTGAAAATTTTGTCATAGCTTAGAAAAAATGATGTATGTATGTGTGTGTGTGTATGTATGTGCGTGTGTGTGTGTGTATGTATGTGCGTGTGTGTGTGTGCGGATACAAATTTTCGTCGACGATTTAGGGAACACCAATCAACCGATTTAAATAATTCAAAAAACATTTGATTCATATTGATAAGGAGACGTGCTGATTAGTTTTTGGCGAAGGCAGGTCTAGCCGTTCCGAAGATAGGGGGCAAAAAAGTGCCAAAAACGGTAACTCAGTTTTTAAGGAAACGGATCAAATTTTCATAAAAGCATGTTTAGCGGTTTTGGAGATCTAATGAAAAAAGTAAAAAAAAAGCCATTTGGCGGTCAAAAATGATCATTAGACATATGCACATCAAATTATCAGATATGTTATAGAGATTTTAACAATAAGTATAAATTTTGTTTACATTTCTATGGGTTCCGTACCAATGTTGTTTGGATATTTCGTCTTTATGTAGTTAAAGCAGTACGATTGCTTTTAAAAAAAGTTCAGAACTTCCAAAATATGTCAAAATAAAGAAAACATTTTTTTTCGAAAAAAAATTTTTTTTCAAAAAAGTTATTTTTTGTCAATTCCTAGTTTCTCAAAAATCTATTTTTTTCGAAGTAAATTTTTTTCAAAAATGTTAATCGTTTTGAAATAATAATAATATTTGGTACGGAAAGTTCCAGCAATTTGCCTTAAGGCTAGATGCCATGCGCCCCACTAGTTTACATATAATTGAACAAGTGCTCCAGTACGGAAACAGTCTAAACGCACTTGCGAAATCATTTGTACCAAGCTGTCACTCAGACTGTGCTTAGTCTGGATAATTTTTTGAATTTTAACCCGAAATTACATTTCTATAATTAAATTATCTGAAACTAATATCGAATCATTTATGATGTTCAATTTTTTTTTGAAAATTAAAAAAAAATAAATCTTGAAATAAAAAAAATGCTTTTACCAAGAACTAGTCGTTTCTTCTCTCACTATCAGCATAAGTAAAATGTTTCCGAATAATTCAAATCGGATGCTTCGTTAAAAATAATTTTTGCACATTTAAGCCCAGTATCTCTGAAATAACTGAACCTGTCTTCGCCAAAAACTAATCAGCACGTCTCCAATAGAAATCGAAAGTTTTTTGAATTAATCAAATCGGCTGATCAGTGCGCCCAAATTTGTACACGAAACATTTAACACACTCACATACATCAACTTTTTTAAGGTATGCCAAAATGTTCAGAAACTTCTGAAACATAAATATAAATAAAAAAATTCTTTTTGATTTTTGGACGATTACTACAATTAAATTAATAATACTTAAAGAGTTTCAAATAAAAAAGATCTCCATAAGCAAAACACAACCTTGGCACAGAAATGTCTAATATCGCACAATTTTAATTCTTAAATTTTTCTAAATTACAGCTTATAATAAGATTATAATTATAAATATTTTATTATAATATAATTATAATTTAATTCATAAATCTCATCTTTCTTAGATTTAAAATATTCCACGTGCAATATTTCTGACAATTTGAATCTTGACCTTTCAAAATGTCAATGATCAGTTTGTGAAAGTTTCCCAACAAAGAATCAATGATTTTGTCAGGAAGAATCATTGATTGATTTACACATTTAGAGGAATGATTTTGACATTTCTTACACGTTTTCTTACACTTCGTGGAAGAATACATGAATTTAAAATTGACGAACTGACATTTGAAAAAGTCTAACAGGATTCTAGTTTTATAGCGGGAATAGCTCAGTCAGTAGCAAACCGACTAGCAAGTCTGAGATACTCGGTTGGAGTCCTGGCACTGAGATAAAATTGTCATTGATAGTAAAAGAAGCAGCAAGGTTTGAAAGAAAAAATAAGAAAAAAGAAGTCAGTTATAAAAAAATTGCAAATACTACAGATAAAGTATTAGAAATATAATATAGACGAAATGTGGTTCATGGCATTGCAATACACACACAAATTTTTGTCGACGATTTTTGTTCTGAGATACGGGGCAAAAAGTGCCAAAAGGTAATTTTTTTGGGTTCCGTATTTTGAAGTT
>NW_020538040.1:7666482-7750512 GCF_003426905.1 Ctenocephalides felis
CCGCATAGCTTTCCCACGAACATGCCGTACGAATTTTTGTAATAATATTGACCCCTGGATAAAAGATAATGGAATTAGTGAAATTGATGGTGAATAATAATAAACTAATAATGGCTTTATCTTATATATAAAATTCTTCTGTAGGGTTGTATGATTTGATACTTCTCCTAAACGGTTATTCGGATTTTGATAAATCTTTCTAGAGTTTGTCAAAGGAAATTTTTAAGGTTTAATGAACCATAAAACTATAGTAATATTGTAGAAATAAATGGCAAAATTTCAAAAAACCATTTATCATTGTATGACATTGCGAACATTTGAACTGTCAACTGTGCTAGAAAAGTCAATTTACTTGAAATTTAAATTTAGCTGAAATTATGAGCCTAGATAATATTACAATATAATATACAAAAAAAATGCAATGTGTACATTATTATTGCCGAAAAGCAGCTGAGTAGTGCCAGAAATTAAAATAATATTAGATACAGTCAACATTATATGTTGGCAGATGAAATTATTTAATTCACTTTAATAAATAACGCAGCAAGTCCAAAATTGCATTTACATTATTTTTTTAAACTTATGCATGTTGCATTTTGGTATACTTTAGTAAATTATTTAACAATACAACAAAATATTTCTTCTTATTAAAAAAATGTTTCAGAATATTGTTTCATGTGTCAAAAATTGTCATTTGTTTGGCATTACGGCATTGGATATGGAATATTTAGCAAGTTGATCTTGGATTGAAGAGTGCTCGTATGAACTAGATTTTACAAATTAATTCACCAAAGATTTGAACTTAAACAATAACGTTATTAAATTATTATTATGTACTTTAGAAATTATTGCCAAAAAGCTACTAATTTATCGTACGAATTTAATGAAATTTCAGACTAAATTAGTGAAGCAATTATGTTGTGTGGTAAAATCAAGTGTGATATTGTTCTTTTACCGCAGACACTATATTATTTTTTTCTAATTTTTTTATACTGCTTATGCCAAGACCATAATAAATGAATCACAAAAGCATGGCATAAATAGGATATTAAAAAGTATAAGGATATTAAAAAATTTGGAACTTTTGAATTGTAGACGTGGGCACAGGACAACGTCTGTCGGGTCATCTAGTATATATATAAAAATTCTTTCACACAATGTACGTTCCCGTACTCCAATTTTTACGAAATTTATATTCGTACTCAGTATGTCTGGGAATCGGAATCGGAATAATAATGAACAATGTGACCGTTAAGACGATTGCTGATTACACATCATTTGCCCTCCACTGTAAAATAGTATAGCTGTAAAAAGTCGCCAAATTTGTTTTCGCGATAATAGTGGTTGACATTTTTACCCACAAACCTTTAAGCACAACACTACCCTACTTTTCTCAATTTGGTCTCAAACGATTCAGAATGACTTGAAGCGTCGAGATATTTTTAATCGGAAACTATCTTCTTTTATACGTAAGGGTTAGGACGAATATTTTGGTTTTTACTGTTTCATAGTGCGGCGTTAAAAATACACATAACTCTAGATTTTCACATTTTCATTACCAACCCCTAATTTTATAGCAATTTTAGTAATTCAATCAATTTTCATACTGCGTTTAGTCATTAAATATTTTTGACATAATTTTAGTTCAAAATTTTGAACTTGAGAAAAAAGCTTTAATCTCCCTTTGAAGTACAATGTATTTTATTAGGGTTATCCCCACCCTAATTATTTCTAATTTTGAGTTATTTTTTTTTATTTTATTATTTTTAAGGTTGTCCACCCCTGACTTTTTTCTAAATTTTGAGACCAATTTCTTTTATCTTAATTTTCTATAATTTGAAATTGAAAAATAATGGTGGCGCAATAATCAAATCTTGTTTTATATGGACTGGACAATATTTTGTTCAGATTTATAGAAAATTTGGAAAATTCATGCGAGAATGGTTTATTACAAATAAAAAACATGTTTCCCATCTGATTTACACGTCTAAATTTATATTTACACCAATTATACATGATTTTGTAAATGTGGGCATAATTGAAGCTTTCTGTGAGCGACCAAGATTTGTTTCTTTAGTATTATCGAACTTGGGAAATGCATAGTATTATAAGAGTCACGAAAAAAATTAACTTCAAATAATTAATTCGCACCAAAAACAAGATTAAAGCCTTTATAAAGTTATATGTTTGATCGCAATAAATTGTTTGATACAATTTTTTCTTTTCACTTAAAAAACCCCTAATTTATTTTAAAATGTGGAATCAATTTTCGTTCATTTTAATTTTCATAATGCGGATTTGAAAAAAGCATACAACTCTAAATTTTCACCTTCCTTCCACAAATCTCTATTTCATAATAGTCATTTTAGTAATCGAATAATTTTTCACCACGCTTTCAGTCAGTGAGTGTTTTTACTGAATTTAATTCATATTTCCTGACCTTATAATAAAGTATAAATTTTACTTAAAAAAAAACATATTCATCAAAGGCTGTTTGCGCCTCCAATTTTCCCATTAGTACAAATATTTCCCGATGCGCACAAACAGTACACAGTTCATAAATGATTTGCATAAAGAGCAATTTTTGTGAAAAATAGAGAGATTGAATATTAAAATCTGAAGATACAACGGTTTTTGATAAGGAATATTAGGTACAATAGAAATGTATGGCAAAGCTATAAAGTTTTCCTCTCTCTCAATTTTTGTCAATCTCAGTCAATTCGCTCGATATGCCACATAACAATATAATTTAAAAATGAATTATCGGATTTTGATTCCTAATTCAAAAATTAATGAATTAATGCAAATCGCGGTAATAACACTGCAAAATCTTGAAACATCAAATGTGCCAATTTAAATTAAATAGAATCAATTTCAGATTAGGTTGGCACTTGCTAAGACTATTAAGGGACATTTATATGTGGCGTGCTTTGCAGTGGGTAAACTATTCATATATTTTTTGTTAGCTGTTCCTTTCACTTATGCACCACTTTTGCAATCAATTAGGTATTTTCGCACTAAACATGTTATACCAGAAATATTTTTTATGGCCAAAGGGTCACCTAGTATATATACATACATTGTTTTATCATTTATAAATTCTCATCACGTTTCGAAATTTCAATGTTGTCGTTCAATTATCTCGAGTACGTGATCGAAATAAAACTAAATTGCAGATTGTTCCGCAAATCATCTAAAATGTTAAATCCGTCTTTTACATTTGATTTATTTATAAATGACGACGAATGACAGGAATAACAAATGACCATTTTTAATTGATAGAAAAGAAAACGAATTATGGTTTTTTTATTTACTTCCCGAAGGAGAAGTTTATGGTTTCATCAAAAAATCCGATTCGCTAATTTTATGTTTTCTCGACGTTTCAAGCCATTCTGAATCGAATGAGACCAAATTTGGAAAAAGTATGTGTGTGTGTGTGTGAACAGCTTTATTACCTTAAATCGACGTTTTCACGAAAATGGCTCGATTTTAGAAATTTGAAAGCCATTCGATGTATCTCGATGAGGACTATTGTTTGTCAGTTTTGCGCGACGATCGGTCAAGACGTTTTCTTTTGAATCGCAAAAAAGTGAGAAATTTTTCGTCCACGTTTCAGCTTGCAATTCTGATTTTTTTGCTGATTTTTATGAAACTTTTTTTGACGAAAGATACCATGGTCTTGTAGATCATACTAAAATATTACGACACTACGACAACTCGTTTAGCTATAAAAATTCGTCAAAGTTTGAAAAAATATTATAGTCATAGTTTGTCTTAACATACTAAACCATTAAAGTCCAACAGAAACTGGTTCAATTATGAAAATTGTTGATTTTTGAAAATTGGCTTTTGGAAAATATTCCGAGTTAACGTGTTTGTTCGTTTTCAATCATGTGTAATAAATCCACTCGGAATACTTTTAATAACTCATAAATTAATTTATTTTTTATTGATTAAGTCGATTAACACGTATCGGGAGGTTCATGTAACTTGCCTCAAGGCAAAATACTAAAACCAGTTAGTTTTAATAAATTATTTACCTTGCAAATTTTTCTTCATCGAACCATGTTGGTAAATCGATATTTTGTTCATCAGGAGAAGTGGTGTCACTTGGTGCCAAAGCATCAGGACTTAGCAAAAGATTTAAATGATCTTCAGCTGTCCAAACTTTTCTTTTATCTGAGAAAAAAAACAAACAAATTAGATGACAAAGCAAATAGACAACGTACATATATTTATATTTATTTTAAGCTCTCCTAAAAAGTTCATTTTGACCATCATATCTGCAACAAAGTTTTATCATTTTTAGATTAAATATTTTAAATCCAAATTTAAATGCTGATGACTTTCCCAATTAATTATTCATATCGTTCATTACAATTACAATGCATTATTTAAACAATCAAGTTTGTTTCATTTTTATGCATTATATGAATTAAATTAATTCACAAATCCAGTTTTTTATTAAAAGAAATCTTGAATCATCCAGTTTATCTGAAACAAGGTGAACAACACTT
This sequence comes from Ctenocephalides felis, assembly GCF_003426905.1. NCBI lineage: Eukaryota > Metazoa > Arthropoda > Insecta > Siphonaptera > Pulicidae > Ctenocephalides > Ctenocephalides felis. Next base: position 7,671,000 of record NW_020538040.1, read on the forward strand.
GATGGCGAGGGCAACGTCTTGACATATCTGTCAATTTCGACATTGATATTTATTTAAAATTAGGATAAATCATAAAAAACGGATAATAAATTTAATCTTAACTACCTACTCGAGATTGTGAAAGGTCAGCTCGTGGTTAAACAAAATAAAATGTATTATTTTATTGTGATATCAAAATGCGTTTCCTGAAAGATGAAGATGAAGACTGACATTGTGGTTTTTGTTCAAAGTTTATGAATTTAATTCTTGTATTTTGTAATTTGTTGTATTTCTCCAAAAGAAAAGTTTGTTTTTGCTAGAAAATCCGTTTTCCCGTTTTTATATTTTTTTGATGTTTCAAGTCGTTCTGAATCGTTTGACACCAAATTTGGAGATAGTATGGGTGTGAGGCGGTTGGCCTTAAGTCGCCGTTTCATCAAAATTTTACAAATTCAATCGATGCAATTCCATGAGGAGAGAAAAGAAAGTTATTTTACTATTGTAATTAGTTTTGTGAGACAATGGGTCAAGCTCTTTTTTATAATTATCAATGCACAAGGTTTTGACCAAGTTTTACAAATCTGAATATAATTTTTGAAAATAGTTCTTAAGATTTGTTTTTGATAAAAGTTTTTGGTCATTAATTGTTTAATTTTTTGAAGATTTTGATGAAACTTTGTATGCAGATAGAATTCTTGGTTCATCCTAAAATCTTATAGGCCTACAAAAAGTGGTTTAATCATAAATAATCACATAAACTTGGAATAAATGGCCGTATCAACATTTCTAACAACTTGCTTGATATTAAAAAAAAAATTAAGTCATTCTGAAACATATGAGACCAAAATTAGAACAAGGTTTTCAATACTGAATCAATTTTAAAAATTTAGAAATCCTACTTAACCAACTTGATATCGAATTAAAAATATCCATGATTCTTAAAATTAGATAAATATTATTCTATTATTCTATGCTATTTCCTAATATGTATACAAAAGAATACTTTTTTTTTTAAATGGTAGAACTTATATTAATGTCGTAAAAATTGCAGCGATAATCTAACGAGTATAATAAACAATTAAAAATCTTCGGCCTTCAAAGAAGCAATACTTTTAAAAACCATATAGAACTTTCTAAGAAGAGCATAAGTTTTTAAGAACAACACTTATATCTAGAATTTCAATGACAATTTTACATTTTATATATGTTTTATAATATCGATTAAAATCAATCTATAACATTTTAGACATATGCACTAACATTTAAAGTTAAATTTAGTTCTAATCTAAAGATCTACAAAAAGTGCTTGAATTATTCAAATTAATTAAAATTTGGAATAATAATGAGGGTAGAGCGGGACACAAAGGCCCAATTTGACTTAGAGCAATTAGATTGTAATAATCAAACCAATTAAATCAAAACAAATAATATATATCAATCTACATATGACTATGTTCAGTAATACTCCCATCAGCTATATCATCATTGTAGAAATGTTTTTGCTGTCTTTCAAAAATTAGTTTCTTGGTCCTTTTACCCCAAAGGCAGAAAAAATTTATTTTAACTTTAAAGGTTTTTTTTATAAAAAAATAGCTACATTATTTAACCGATGCAAAATATAAATTTATGCCTGCATTTTTCACAGAAATAACACTGTATATAACCTTGGTCAGAAAAGTTTACAAAGGAGTTGGAATAACTATTTATTTAATAATCGATCTAAATTTACTCAGTTTTTTATTTACTATTTGTATTGTTTATACCTTTACAAGGGTAAGGTTCAGTGGTCCTTTTTACCCCAGCATTAATTTATATTAAGATCTTGTAAACAAAACAACAGTGCTCACAACTAAAAAACTAAATACGAAAGAAAATACTTTTGTTATGGATTTTCAAAAATTGCTGTTTTGCTCTCGATTTAAATGTCGTAAAAATCATCATGATGGGTGGTTATACATCTTTTTCACTCTACTTTCAAATATTGTCGTTAAAAAAATTCTAACTTTACTTGTTACCTAAATTTTGGTTGTGAACATTTTTTATGCTTGTACCTTTTGTTTACAAGACATCGATTGAAAATTGTATTGTATATATATTATGTATGTATTTATAATAAATAACTAGCTGTAAGTGGAATTCTGTCTTGAGGCAATTATGGCATCGTGCCTTAAGGCAAATTGCTGGAACTTCCCGTACCGTAACGAAATGTTCGAGGAATACTGAATGTTTTCAAATAGATTATTATAAATATTGTAACATTGTCTATTATTTATAAGAATTATATAAACTGAATTGCAGAGTTGAAATTATTTGGAAAGTATATTAGAACTATAGTCAGAATTAAAAATAAAATATGAAATATTTTCGATATACAAAAAAACAAAAAAAATAAAAAAAAAAAAAATGGCAAAATTTTTTTTTCAAAATCAATTATTTTGTTAAGACAAGCAGAAAGTTTTTTGAATCATTTAAATCGGACCCTTGTTTCCCTCAAAAACTGCCATTTTTTACATATTTAGCTCCGTATCTTCGAAATGGCTGGGCCTGCTTTTGCCAAAAACTAATAAACACTTCTCCCAATCATTACTAATCGAATGTTTTTTAGATCATTCAATTCGGATTCTCCGTTCTCTCAAAAATTCGATTTCTATTTTCTGCACTTTTGCTCCGTATCTCCGAAACGGCTGGACCTGCCTTTGCCAAAAAACTAATCAGGTATTTTCCCTATCAATAGGAATCGAATGTTTTTGAACCATTCAAATCGGTTGATCCGTGCACCTAAATCGTGACTGGAAATTTGTATCCATACATACACACACCACACACATCCATTTTTTCTGAGGTATGCCCAAAACGTTCAGAAACCTTCAAAACTTCGAGAAATGTAATTTTCAATTCCGATTTTCGGCCCATTACAATAACTTACCCTATGGGAAGTTAATAATCAATTTGAAATTATTCAAAATAACTATTGATTATTTCTCGAATATTTAATTTAACGGTATGGGAAGTTCCAGCAATTTGCCTTGAGGCGCGACGCCATGCACCCTACTAGTTTTTTTAAATTTTGCTTTTGGTACGGGAAGTTCCAGCATTTGCCTTAAGGCATCATGCACCACTAGTTGTTTATTGATACTGAATTTTAAGATCAGATCAGTCGTTCCCTGAATTTATAAACAGAGGCGCGTTAAATGTTTTTAAACAAATATTATCGAGTATATTAAGTGAATAAACATATTAATGCGTTTATTATATTTAGCCAACTAACTGAACTACTATTCTTGTCTTGGTTTCCACCATTGTTGTCTTTTACTATTAGGCCAAGGCGATTTATGGTCTATGGACATGGATTTCTAAATGTACGAATATGTAGGTATTATTATTATACACATATACGATTGACGATGAAGCTAATTACAAAGATGGACAAGATGCGGGTGGAAATAGATTGATAAGACAGATGGTTATATAAGACTAGTTGGTATTGGTATTTTGTCTTGAGGCAAGTTACATAAACTTCCCGATATGTGTAAATAATCGACTTAATCAATAATAAACAAATTAATTTATGAGTCATTAAAAGTATTCCGAGTGGATTTATTACACATAATAACAATTAATTACACGAACGAACACGTTAACTCGTTAACTATTTTCTTCGTCTAAAAGCAAATTTTCACAAATTAATAATTTTTATAATTGAAACAGTTTCCGTAGGATTTTAATAGTTTGGTATGTTCATCAAGATCTAGTACTCTATTGTTATATCAAGTAAATCGTCTAATTTTAATGTAAATAAACGCAAAAAAAACTACTCATTTTCTCAAACTTTGATGAATTTTTAAAATTAAACTACTTGTCGTAAGACCGTAATACTTTCGAACAGTTTTTGAATTTTTTATATCGGTTTGGTAGTTTGAGCTTAAATGTAGACGAAAAGTTTAATACTTTTTTCAAATTACAAAGAAACGGCTCGGCAGATCGTCTCACAAAACTGACAAACGATAGTCCTCATTGAGATACATCAAATCGCTTTTAAATTTCTGAAATCAGGTCAGTCGTTTTTGAGAAAACGTCGATCAAAGGTCTAATTTTGACAAATGCCAAAAAAAACGATACTAATTTTTGCAAACTTTGACGAATTTTTACATCTAAACGAGTTGTCGTAGGGCCGTAATATTTTAGTATGATCTAGAAAACTATGGTATTTGCCGTTAAATAATAATAATAAAAATCGACAAAAACAATTTTTTTAACACTTTATTACAAGAAAACGACCCAGCCGATCTCTACCAAAAACTAACCAGGTCGATTCCCAACCAATATCTTTCGAACGGTTGTTAAATTTTCAAAATCGATTCAGAATTGCGGGCTAAAACGCGGACAAAATTTTTTTCACTTTTCTGCGATTTATAAAGAAACGGATTATCCGATCGTCGGAGAAAACTGGCAAACAATACTCCTCGTCGAGATGCATCGAATGGTTTTTAAATTTTTGAAATTCGTCCAGCCGTTTTTGAGAAAACGTCGATTTACGGTAAAAAATCTGTTCACACACATACACACACGTACTTTTTCCAATTGTTGATCTCATTCGATTCAGAATGGCTTGAAACGTCGAGAAAACATAAAATTAGCGAGTCGGATTTTTTTTATGAAAATATAAACATCTCCTTTGGGAAGTTAATTATTTATTTATTTATTTATTTATTTAAATATATAGCCCACAGATTTCTCCAAGAGGACTCAAAAATACAATTATTTAACATAATGAATAACAATTAAAATATATACAAAATAACAATATATAGTTAGTAACATATAATGCTAAGATAAAATTGCATATAATGCAAAATGTAACAATAATATTTATAAACAGAATAAGAAAATAATGAGATATTTGAAAGAAAATAAAAAGATTAACTTGTGCAGATGGAGATTATTTGATTAGGTGAAGTGTTGTGAATGTCTATTTCATTATTAATTAAGTTAAAGTTAGAGGACAAAAGTAAAATTGGCGAATTTAAGAGAGAATTAGATTTAGGGGTAGGATAATTGAAAAATAATTGTGAACGCGAAGATAGCCTTGGAACATTAAAAGATAGTTGATTGAGAATAAGAGGACAGTCTATAGAATTATTACAAAGCTTAAATAAGAACATAATTGTACAGATAAATCGACGTGAGGCAAGGGAAGGAATACCAAATTCTTTTAGTAAAGTGTTGTGGTCAAAGCCACGTTCAGGGTAAATTTTATATGTTTTATAATAAAGGTATTTCAGAAATTTTCGCTGAACCTTCTCTCGCATCAGAGTTGTTGATATGATGAGGATACCAAATAATCGAACCGTATTCTAATTTTGAACGTACAATAGAATAGTACATGCAAAGAAGTGCATTGGTAGACTTAAATTGTTTACAATTTCTTAGTATCAAACCTAAAGATTGATGTGCTCTATTACAAATATCAGTTACATGATCTGTGAAAAACAAACCAGAATCAAATAGAACACCTAAATCGGAAATTTTATTACATCTATCAATGCTGGTGTTAGAAATTTTATAATCAAAAAGTATTGGAAAGCGCTTATGTAAAAAACTGAGAATCTTGCACTTTGATATATTTAGATGTAATTTGTTAAAGATACACCAAGATTGGAAAAGGTCAAGTTGAGACTGTAATAATAAGCAGTCATCAATAGAATTTATTTTGAGATATAGTTTCAGATCATCTGCAAATAATAAATGTGGACAGTTAATAGTATCAGAAATGTCATTAATAAAAATAATAAATAGTAGTGGACCAAGAATGGATCCCTGAGGAACTCCTGAACTAATATTTTCAATGTTGCTCAAGAATCCATTATATACATTAACTAAAATTTGGAATAATAAGCTACAATTTTAGTAGATACAAGCACGTGTTTCTGTTCAATTACAGTATGTGTTTGGGAAAATTACATTTTATATGTGTTTGGGAAAATTACATTTTATATGTGTTTGGGAAAATTCAATTGAAAATCGCAATGTTTACATTTAATTGAAAGCGAAAACTTTATTTTGAAAATAAACATTTGAAAATTTCATCTAAATCTTTAAATCTCAATTTCGGTCGATTAAGTCAATTATTACACCTATCGGGAAGTTCATGCAACTTGCTTTAAAGAAAAATGCCACTTTCAACTAGTTATCATTAGTACCTAAATATCTATTACCTCGGCCATCTCTGCTTTTGTGGAAGCTGTAGAAAATACATATTGTGTATAATTAGCTCGAACAACTGACCTCACATAGGCTAATTGGAACAAAACAAACACATGATGGTGATCTTCATCTCCATCATCATGCCATCATGCGATTTCAATACAATAATAATAATAGAGGCAATTAGAATTGTCTCTGTGGTCGAACAAAAACATTGAAATTATGCACAATTTTTTGATTTAATGATAGAATAGAGGCTATGATAGGCCTTGTTGGGTAATAACTTCCTGTAATAAAATATAATGTAAATGGAGGCCTAAAATTGGTACTGAAATTTGTTGAGAAACTCCTTTGATTCAACTGAAGTATATTTGAAAGTCATTTTTTTAATAATAATTAATAATAATTTAAAAATTTGAATTAAGAGATTTCTATAATTTACATAAAATTGAAAAAGTGCTCCTGTACAGAACCAGTCTCAACGCACTTACGATAACATTTGTACCAGGTTGTCACTCAGACTGTGTTTAGACGGGGTGATTTTTATAAATTTTTACTAAAATAGTAATCGCAAAAAAAAATCGAAAATGAAAATTTTTATATATCTTTACGTTTCAGAGGTTTCTGAAAATTTTGTCATAGCTTAGAAAAAATTGATGTGTGTGTGTGTGTGTGCGGATACAAATTTTCGTCGACGATTTAGGGAACACCAATCAACCGATTTAAATAATTCAAAAAACATTTGATTCATATTGATAAGGAGACGTGCTGATTAGTTTTTGGCGAAGGCAGGTCTAGCCGTTCCGAAGATAGGGGGCAAAAAGTGCCAAAAACGGTAACTCAGTTTTTAAGGAAACGGATCAAATTTTCATAAAAGCATGTTTAGCGGTTTTGGAGATCTAATGAAAAAAGTAAAAAAAAAGCCATTTGGCGGTCAAAAATGATCATTAGACATATGCACATCAAATTATCAGATATGTTATAGAGATTTTAACAATAAGTATAAATTTTGTTTACATTTCTATGGGTTCCGTACCAATGTTGTTTGGATATTTCGTCTTTATGTAGTTAAAGCAGTACGATTGCTTTTAAAAAAAGTTCAGAACTTCCAAAATATGTCAAAATAAAGAAAACATTTTTTTTCGAAAAAAAATTTTTTTTCAAAAAAGTTATTTTTTGTCAATTCCTAGTTTCTCAAAAATCTATTTTTTTCGAAGTAAATTTTTTTCAAAAATGTTAATCGTTTTTGAAATAATAATAATATTTGGTACGGAAAGTTCCAGCAATTTGCCTTAAGGCTAGATGCCATGCGCCCCACTAGTTTACATATAATTGAACAAGTGCTCCAGTACGGAAACAGTCTAAACGCACTTGCGAAATCATTTGTACCAAGCTGTCACTCAGACTGTGCTTAGTCTGGATAATTTTTTGAATTTTTAACCCGAAATTACATTTCTATAATTAAATTATCTGAAACTAATATCCGAATCATTTATGATGTTCAATTTTTTTTTTGAAAATTAAAAAAAAATTAAATCTTGAAATAAAAAAAATGCTTTTACCAAGAACTAGTCGTTTCTTCTCACTATCAGCATAAGTAAAATGTTTTCCGAATAATTCAAATCGGATGCTTCGTTAAAAAAATAATTTTTGCACATTTAAGCCCAGTATCTCTGAAATAACTGAACCTGTCTTCGCCAAAAACTAATCAGCACGTCTCCAATAGAAATCGAAAGTTTTTTGAATTAATCAAATCGGCTGATCAGTGCGCCCAAATTTGTACACGAAACATTTAACACACTCACATACATCAACTTTTTTAAGGTATGCCAAAATGTTCAGAAACTTCTGAAACATAAATATAAATAAAAAAATTCTTTTTGATTTTTGGACGATTACTACAATTAAATTAATAATACTTAAAAGAGTTTCAAATAAAAAAGATCTCCATAAGCAAAACACAACCTTGGCACAGAAATGTCTAATATCGCACAATTTTAATTCTTAAATTTTTCTAAATTACAGCTTATAATAAGATTATAATTATAAATATTTTATTATAATATAATTATATATTAATTATGAATTAATCTCATCTTTCTTAGATTTAAAATATTCCACGTGCAATATTTCTGACAATTTGAATCTTGACCTTTCAAAATGTCAATGATCAGTTTGTGAAAGTTTCCCAACAAAGAATCAATGATTTTGTCAGGAAGAATCATTGATTTGATTTACACATTTAGAGGAATGATTTTGACATTTCTTACACGTTTTCTTACACTTCGTGGAAGAATACATGAATGATAAAATTGACGAACTGACATTTTGAAAAAGTCTAACAGGATTCTAGTTTTATAGCGGGAATAGCTCAGTCAGTAGCAAACCGACTAGCAAGTCTGAGATACTCGGTTGGAGTCCTGGCACTGAGATAAAATTGTCATTTGATAGTAAAAGAAGCAGCAAGGTTTGAAAGAAAAAATAAGAAAAAAGAAGTCAGTTATAAAAAAATTGCAAATACTACAGATAAAGTATTAGAAATATAATATAGACGAAATGTGGTTCATGGCATTGCAATACACACACAAATTTTTGTCGACGATTTTTGTTCTGAAGATACGGGGCAAAAAGTGCCAAAAGGTAATTTTTTTGGGTTCCGTATTTTGAAGTTCATTTACATGATTCAAACAAATATCCTCGACATTTTCGACAGTATGGAATAACCGATTTATAAAATTGAAAAATCATTCGATTCGTACTCGATAGCGAGGTGTTTTTGCGAAATGCAATTTTACCGTTTCGGAGGTATGGAGCGCAAAGGGTGTAAAAACGGTTATGCAGTTTTTGAGAGAACGGATCTCCCGTTAGATTGATTCAAAAAACTTTATGCTTGTGTTGACAGTGTGCAAAAATAGTTTTACAAAAAAATTCATAATTTCAAACATTAAAAAAAAAGTTAAAAAAAAATCAAATTTTCAAAAAAAATTATCATTAAAAAAAATCAAAATTTTGAAACATGTCAAAATATGTTTAAATTAAAAAAAAGATTTCTTACAAAAATTTGAGAATATTTCGAAATTTTGAAATAAAATCAAATATTTTCTAAAATTTCCAAATTCTCAAGAAACTTTAAAATAATCAATTTTTGACAAAAACTTTCAAAAAATTTCGAACTTTAAAAAAATTGTAAAAACTTGTCAAAAAAAATTACCAAAAAAATCAAATTAACAAAAAATTGAATCTACTAATAAACATACATTCATAAGTTGATTGTAGAATACGCTCGTCGCGCAATTTTTTAACTTAATATTTGTTTTAAAATGCACAAATATATTATATGATTGATATTTCATTTAATTATTAGTTTGTCAATAATTTCTACAGTTGTGACAAAAAGTGACTTCAAAAAACTTTGACTTTCGCATATTTTCAATGACATCTCGGCCAAATGATGACTTAGGGAGTTGAAATGTGTTATATCGGATTTTTTCGAAAAAAGCTATAAATGGCATAAAAATCATTTAAATACCAGGGTGGGGCCGATTCTGTATGAAAACACGATCAGACCCTTTACAGTATGTATTTGTAATAAATAATATTAATCTTTCTGAAATTATTTAAAACAATTATTGATTATTTTCATTTGTCGAATGTTTAATTTTTGGTATGGGAAGTTCCAGCAATTTGCCCTAAGGCACGATGCCTGCGCCCCACTAGTTATTATAATTATTAATATTATATTACACATATGTTTATTAATATGTGGATGAAGATTGTACTTCAAGTTTCCGGGATATTGTTATATAAACCATATGTTTGATATATAACTGATGTAACACGTATATATAATACAAGTATTAATACGTTTCTGGCATCTGGCTAGATCGTACAAATCTCAACTTTCACTGCGAAATTCCATCGGTAGTTATTGACCTACAATCATTCTCGTTATGACGATATGACTTCACTTTATTCTAAATATATCCGAAACTGTTGATTAGATAATAAAAATAAACCGGGTGTAAGTGGAACTTTTCCCTTTAGGCAAGTTGTATGAGTTTCCAGATACATACGTATACATGATCAACTTTAACAATAAAATTGAAAAGTATTCTCGTAAATTAGAAAATTTTCTCGTACTTCAGAAAAAATGGTGTATATGTGCATTTTATAGCATTTAATATACCTCGAACACTTCATTACAGTACGGGAAGTTCCAGCAATTTGCCATGAGACACGATGCCATGCACCACTAGTTAACTTCGCGAAGGAGAAGTTTATGTTTTCATAAAAAAAATCCGATTCGCTAATTTTATGTTTTCTCGACGTTTCAAGCCAATCTGAATCGATTGGGACCAAATGTGGAAAAAGAATGTGTCTGTGAACAGATTTTTTGCCATGAATTGACTTTTCCTCAAAAACGGCTGGACCGATTTCAAAAATTTAAAAGCCATTCGATGTATCTCGATGAGGACTAGCGTTTATCAAATCTGTGCGTTCTTCGTAAATAGCAGGAAAGTGAAAAAGTTTTCGTCCACGTTTTAGCCCGCAATTCTGAATCGATTTTGAAAATTCAAAAACCGTTCGAAAGGTATTGGTTGGGAATCGTACTGATTAGTTTTTGGTAGAGATCGACCGGGCCGTTTTTTTGTAATAAAGTGTTAAAAAAATTTATTCGACAATTCTCATAATTTTTTTTCGGTGATAAGTATCATGGTCTTCTAGATCATACTAAAATATTACGGCCCTATGACAAGTCATTTAATTTTGAAAATTCGTCAAAGTTTGCAAAAATTAGTATCATTTCTTGGCATTTGCCAATATTAGACCTTTCATCGACGTTTTCTCAAAAACCCCTGAACCGATTTCAGAAATTTAAAAATCATTTGATGTATCTCAATGAGGATTATCGTTAGACAGTTTTGTGCGACGATCTGCCAAGCCATTTCTTTGCAATTTGAATAAAAAGTGTTAAACTTTTCATCCACATTTAAGCACATACTACCGAATCGATTTAAAAAAATCAAAAACTGTTCGAAAGATTTTAATTGGGAATGATACTGATTAGTTTTAGGTGAAAACCTACCGAGCCGTTTTCTTGTAATTAACTGTTGAAAAAAAATTTAAGCCGATTTTTATGGAACTTTTTTTAGCGATATATATGATGATCTTATAGAACTTACTGAAATATTACGGTCTTACGACAAGTTGTATTTTTAAAAATTCTTCAAAGTTTGAGAAAATAAGTAGTTTTTTTTTTGACGTTTGTTAAAATTAAAATTAGAGGATTTACTTGATATAACGATAGAGTACTTAGTCTTAATGAACATACTAAACCATTAAAGTCCTACGAAAACTGGTTCAATTATAAAAATTATTGATTTGTGAAAATTTCCTTTTAGAAAATACTCCGTGTTAACGTGCTCGTTCGTTTTCATTTATGTGTAATGAATCCACTCGGAATACTTTTAATCACTCATAAATTAATTTATATTTTATTGATTAAGTCGATTATTTACACAAATCGGAAAATACATATAACTTGCCTCAAGGGAAAATACCAATATCAACAAGTTTTACTATTTTTTTCTGCTGGCGCTTAGGAAACATCTACTTCAGAACGTTTTTGCTTTTTAAACAAATATTTATTTAAACAATTTAACATAAAATATATTTGTTGGATAACAGTTTAGCCCTGAGCGTAAAATATCCGTATTTGCTTTGCTTTTTAGCAGACATTATATTATACATGAATTATATAAGGCCTAGTGCTTTTATTCAAGGATTGCATTGTGCTTAAAATACATATTTGGAATTGTGATTAAATATTGAGCAGATCCATTAGAAATGAGAAACTCTATGATAAAAAGTAACTAGTGGTGTATGGCATCGTCCCTTAGGGCAAATTACAAGTGCTTCCCGTACCGTAATGAAATATTCGAGAAATTTTAAACGTTTTCAAATATATTATTACAAATACTGTAACTTTTATTATTTTTGCTATCTTGTTATATCTGAGCAAATCAAATGTAAATCATAAATCAATTTATCTCCAGAACATTGACAATCGTCATTTCATTTCGAATTCAATTTAAAAAAAAATAGTTGCCTAATTTACACAAAATTGAAAAAGTGCTCCCGTATAGTCACAGTCTAATGATTATATATAATTTTCAAATAATTCTGTACGACATTTTCACTTACACTGTGCTTAGCTTGGCGGCATTTTCACATTTTTCAATACTTTTCACAAAATTGGTAAAGTGCTCCATCACAGACTAAACGCACTTGGGTAAACATTTGTACTACAGTGGCGCTTAGACTGTGCTTAGCCTGGGTAATTTTTTGAATTTTCAATCCAAAATTACAACAATATTTTATGGAAAATAAAAAAAATGTAATAATTTTTTATCCTCTAAAGCAATTGTTTTGTCAATACAAGCAGAAAGTTTTTTAGATCATTCAAATCGGACGCTTAGTTCTTTCAAAAACTGCCATTTTTTTCACATTTAGCTCTGTATCTTCAAATTGGCTGGACCTGCCTTTGCTAAGAACTAATCACCACTTCTCCCAATTATTACAAATTGAATATTTTTTAGATCATTCAAATCCGATACTCCGTTCTCTCAGAAACTCGATTTGTATTTTCTGCACTCTTTGCTCCGTGTCTCCGTAACGGCTGGATCTGCCTTTGCCAAAAACTAACATTTCTCTATCAACAAATAGAAAGACAAACCAAGAAACTTTGGTCGTAGTGTGGACTATCTTAAAGTTAATATGAAGAGCTAAAACTTTCAGACAATTTTTTTTATTATTAATTTGGAATCGTTTGAGCCTTCGGGTGCTCAGAAATTGAGAAATATCTATATTAAGTACCACCTTAATGTATATATATATATATATATATATATATATATATATACATATATACTATATATAAAATTCTTCTGTAGGGTTGTATGATTTGATACTTCTCCTAAACGGTTATTCTGATTTTGATAATTATTTCTAGAGTTTGTCCAAGAAAATGTTTAAAATGTAATGAATGCAGAAACTATAGTAATAATGTAGAAATAAATGACAAAAATTACAGAAAACCACTTATCATTGTTTGACATTGAAAACATTTGAACTGTCATCTGCTAGAAATGCCAATTCACTTGAAATTTGAATTTATCTGAAATTATGAGCCTAGATAATATTAGAATTTAACATAGAAGAAAAATGTTATGTCTATATCATTATTGCCGAAAAGCAGCTGAGATGTGCCAGAAATTAAAATAATGTAAGATACAGTCAGCAATATATGTGTTTGGCAGATGAAATTATATAATTCATTTTAATAAATATCGGAACGAGTCCAAAATTGCATATACATTATTTGTTTAAACTTACGCATGTTGTATTTACTTTACTTAATTATTTAACAATGCAAAAAAATATTTCTACTTATTAAAAAAATTATTTAGAATTTTGTTTCATGTGTCAAAAATTCATTTGTTTGGCATTAGATATGAAATACTTAGCAAGTTGATCTTAGATTGGAGAACTAGATTTTACAAATTAATTCACCTAAGATTTGAACACAAACAATTGTCTTTATTAAATTATTTGTAAGAAAAATGTACTTTAGAAATCATTATTGCCAAAAAGCGACTAATATATCGTACGAGATTATGAAAATTATAGACTAAATTATTGAAGCAATTGTGTTGTGTGGTAAAATCAAGTGTGATATTGTTCTTTTACCGCAGATACTATATTATTTTATTTTGAATTTCTTATACTGCTTATGTTAAGACCATAAATGAATCATAAAGGCAGGACATCAAATAGGATATTAAAAAGTTTAGGATAGGATATTAAAAAATTTGGAACTTTTGAATTGTAGACGTGGGTACAGGGCAACGTCTGTCGGGACATCTAGTATATATATATCTATATATATATATATATATATATATATATATATATATATATATACGAGGTGTGTTCAAAAAGTACCCGGAATTACTAATAATTCAATTTCGCGGGTCTGGAGTGTCTGATTGTCAAAATTTTTTTTTTATTGTGTTGGTACACATGCCCCTAAAGTATGATGAAATTTTCAGCTATATTCACTGTTTACTTTGTCTGTGGTAGTCGCTAAGGTTCGACGTGTTTTTCTGAGCTCGGCGATTTTTACAATGGAAGAATTGAAAAGTCAAAGAATTTGTATTAAATTTTGCGTAAAAAATGAAATAAAGTGTTGCAAAGTGCAAAAATTCACCAGATATGGCTCCGTGTGACTTTTTCCTATTCCCAAAGTTGAAGAGACCCATGAAAGGACGGCGGTTTTCCTCGATTGAAGAAATAAAGGCCGAATCGCTGAGAGTGCTCAAGGACATATCAAAAAGTGAATATCAAGGGTGCTTCGAAAATTGGAAAAAACGCTGGCATAAGTGTATTATATCTGGGGGGGACTACTTTGAAGGGGACCACATTAATGTAGACGAATAAATAAATATTTTTTTGAAAAAACGAAAATTCCGGGTACTTTTTGAACAGACCTCGTATATACGAGTATATATATATATATATATATATATATATATATATATATATTATAAATTCTTTATGAATTACTCACCTGCAGTGTTATTATTATCCATTTTTAAAATCGCTCAATGAACTTCAACGAATAATTTGTTTATGAAATAATATCACGTCTGTTGCGTCGTTTGAACTTTTATCGAATGTTTTTAATTCGAACACATCATTTTCACAAAACAACACATCACTACTGATTTTAATCACTGATACTAATCCATTTTTCAACACAATCAGCATTCGAAACAATTTAGTATGAGGTGATATGGAACCCTGAAAAAAGAAATAAATTGTATACTTGAATTAGGAAAAATTAAATTTTAATTAGTAAAGAAATATTCGGTTAGTTTTTTGAATTATTAACTTCCCGTAGGGTAAGTTATTGTAATGGGCCGAAAATTGGAATTGAAATTTTTTACATTTCTCGACGTTTTGAAGGTTTCTGAACATTTTGGCATACCACAGAAAAAATGGATGTGTGTGTGTGTGTGTGTGTGTGTGTATGTGTGTGTGTGTGTATGTATGTATGGATACAAATTTCCAGTCACGTTTTCGGGCGCACGGATCAACCGATTTGAATGGTTCAAAAAACATTCGATTCCTATTGATAGGGAGAAGAGCTAATTAGTTTTTGGCAAAGGCCGGTCCAGCCGTTTCGGAGATGCATAGCAAAGAGTGCAGAAAATAGAAATCGACTTTTTGAGAGAACGGAGTATCCGATTTGAATGATCTAAAAAACATTCAATTAGTAATGATTGGGAGAAGTGTTTATCAGTTTTTGGCAAAGGCAGGCCCAGCCATTTCGAAGATACGGAGCTAAATATGTAAAAAATGGTAGTTTTTGAGAGAATTAAGCGTCCGATTTGATTGGTTCAAAGAACTTTCTGCTTGTCTTAACAAAATAAATGATTTTGAAAAAAAAATTTTTTGTTACAATTTTTTTTTTTTTTTTTTAATTTTTTGTATATCGAAAATATTTCAGATTTTATTTTTAATTCTGACTATAGTTCTAATATACTTTGAACAAATAATTTCAACTTTGCAATTCAGTTCATATAATTCTCATAAATATTAGACAATGTTACAATATTTATAATAATCTATTTGAAAGCATTTAATATTCCTCGAACATTTCGCTACGGTACGGGAAGTTCCAGCAATTTGCCTTAAGGCACGATGCCACCCACCCCACTAGTGTTTTTTAGGTTTTACAATTTTTGAGATATTTTTCGATGCTTATATTAGATTCCCTTTGAGATATGCAAATATAATTTCTTGAGATATTTTCATCTTTAGGGATATAGAGTCACCAAAAATGACAAAAATTTATTCATCACAAAATAGTTCTTTTATTTTGTGATGGATAAATTTATGTCATTTTTGGTGACTAGTTTCATTAATTAAGAGATTTACTTTGAGATAATTATTAGTTTGATATAAGAACTATCTTGAGATTTTGAAATCTAAAACTATTTTGAGATTGACAATAAATAGGAAAAATTTTGAGACAGGCTATTATTTGGGATATAAAATATTTTGAGTCAGACAATAATTCACTTAATGTACAATTTTGACTTAATATTTTGAGATTGATAAAAATTAGTATTATTCAATAATTTCATAAAATGTTATATTATCATTGAAAATAACCCTATTTTTGGAAATGTACTATTTATATAGTTGCAATATTTTTAGAAATGCGGTATTTATATAAAAGCAATATTTACAAAGATATAATATTTATATAGATGCAATTTTTTAAGAGATGCAATGCATATGCAAAACAATATTTTTACAGATGCAATATTTACAGATATGCAATATTGCATTAGATTATTTGCATATGCAAAAGCATTATTTGATAATGAGCAATATTTTTATTAACGTACTATTTCTATGAAAGATTTAATTTTGGAGGAACAATAGTTTTATAGAATTATTTCATATTATTTTCATAAAAGTAATATTTTTAACTTCCCGTAGGGTAAGTTACTCGTATTGTAATGGACCGAAAATCGAAATTTAAAATGTTTACATTTCTCGACGTTTTGAAGGTTTCTGAACATTTTGGCATACCTCAGAGAAAATGGATGTGTATGCGTATGTATGTATGGATACAATTTTCCAATCACGTTTTCGGGCGCACGGATCAACCGATTTGAATGGTTTAAAAAACATTCGATTCCTATTGATAAGGAGATGTGCTGATTAGTTTTTGGCAAAAACAGGTCCAGCAGTTACGGAGATAAAGAGCAAAGAGTGCAGAAAATAGAAATCGAGTTTTTGAGAGAACGGAGCATCCGATTTGAATGATCTAAAAAACATTCAATTTGTAATGATCGGAAGAAGAGGTGATTAGTTTTTGGCAGAAATAGGTCAAGCCGTTTCGGAGTTACGGAGCTAAATATGCAAAAATGGCACTTTTTAAGAGAACTAAGCATCCGATTTGAATGATTCAAAAACTTTCTGCTTGCATTGACGAAACGATTGCTTTTGGAGAAAAAAAATTGTTTCATTTTTTTTATAATTTCCAAATATTTTTTATGACTAAATTTGATTCTCGAATATTTCATTATGGTACGGAAAGTTCCAGCAATTTGCCTTAAGACACGATGCCACTCACCACTAGTTTTATATATTATTTTAGTTAATACAGTATACGACAACGAACATATTAAGATAAGTAATATTTTAAGATATTTTGAGATAAGCATTGTGTCTCGATAAACATTATTTTTAAGATTTGAACTAATCTTTCATTTAGATAACTCGATTATTAGTAATATTTTTTTTGCATGATATCTCTTATTTGTTTCATCAATATTATGAAATGATAAATTTTTACAGATTTTTAGCCTATATTAGATTTTGTGAACAAATATAGAGAACATATATGAACAAAAGCCGAAAATGTTTTTTTTTTCATTTTTCACGATTCGAAGATCTTAGAATATTTCGGCATACATTAGAAAAAATTGATGTGTGTGTGTGTGCGTGCGAATACAAATTTTCGTCGACGATTTAAATAATTAAATAATTTAAAAAGCATCTGATTCGTATTGATAAGGAGACGTGCTAATTAGTTTTTGGCAAAGACAAGTCTTGCTGTTTCGAAGACACGGGGCAAAAAGTGCAAAAAATGACAATTCAGCTTTTGAAAATTTTGAAAGAACATCAAAATTTAACAAAAAAATTGATTTCTTACAAAAACTTGAGAATATTTCGAGATTTAAAAAAAAACGGATATCTTCAAAAATATTCAAATTCTCAAAAAATTGAAAAAAATCGTTTTTTTCCAAGAATTCAAAAAAATTTCGAACATTCTATGAATTTTCAAAACTTTGAAAACAATTAAAAAATATCAAGAAATCAAATTAAAAAAAAAATATAAGGTATGCCAAAGTGTTCAGAAGCCTTTGAAACGTAAAGATATGCAAAAAGTTTCATTTTCGATTTTTCTGCCATTACTATAACTTACCCTACGAGAAGATAAAAATAACTAGTGGGGTGTATGGCATCGTGCCTTAAGGCAAATTGCTGGAACTTCCCGTACCGTAACGAAATGTTCGAGGAATACTGAATGTTTTCAAATAGATTATTATTAATATTGTAAGATTGTCTAATATTTATAAGAACTATATAAACTGAATTGCAAAGTTGAAAATATTTGATTAAGGTATATGAGAACTTTAGTCAGAAATAAAAATAAAATCTGAATTATTTCCGACAAAAAAAATGTTGCAACAAAATCAATTATTTTGTTAAAACAAGCAAAACGTTCTTTGAATCATTCAAATCGGACGCTTAGTTCTCTCAAAAACTGCCATTTTTTGCACATTTAGCTCCGTATCACTGAAAATGCTGGACCTGCCTTTGCCAAAAACTAATCACCACTTCTCCCAATCATTATTAATTGAATGTTTTTAGATGATTCAAATCGGCATTTGTGCCTTAAGGCATATTGCTGGAACTTCCCTTACCGTAACGAAATATACGAGGTATATTAAATGTTTTCAAATAGATTATTATAAAGAATGTTACACTGTCTAATATTTATTTATAAGAATTATATAAACTCAGTTGCAAAGTTGAAATTATTTATTTAAAGTAGATTAGAACTTTAGTTAAAATTAAAAAAAAATACAAAAAAAAATTTTGAAAAAAAAATTTAAAACATTTTTTTTCCAAAAGCAATTATTTTGTTGAAACAAGCAGAAAGTTCTTTAAATCATTCAAATCGAACGCTTAGTTCTCTCAAAAACTGCCAGTTTTTGCACATTTAGCTCTGTATCTTCGAAATGGCTGGGCATGCCTTTGCCAAAACTTGATAACCACTTCTCCCAATCATTACTAATTGAATGTTTTTTCAGATAATTCAAATCGGATGCTCCGATCTCTCAAAAACTCGATTTCTATTTTCTGCACTCTTTGCTTCGGCTGGACCTGCCTTTGCCAAAAACTAATCAGCACATCTCCCTATCAATAGGAATCAAATATTTTTTGAACCATTCAAATCGGTTGATTCGTGTTCCCGAAATCGTCGACGAAAATTTGTATCCGCACATACACACACATCCATTTTTTCTGAGGTATACCAAAATTTTCATAAACCTTCAAAACGTTGAGAAATGCAAGAAATTTTCATTTTCGAATTTCGGCCCATTACTATACCTACCCTGCGGGAAGTTAATAAAAAAATTGTACTCACTCATAATAATATGGAAACTAAATCCACCATGAACCACAACACCACTTTTGGTCCTTCACTATACTGGTATTCCTTATTTATTTTATCCTTTTTGTATTTGCATCGTGCACACAATTTATCACACTTCTTTTATATGATAACAAATATTTATCCTTTCTTTCTGTATATAAACAACAAAGAACAGAAGTGCGAGCGAACCGATTTGAACCGAATAATGTTGAAGGAGAGAGTTGTTTTAGTTGTTTTAGTTGTTATTACGACGGTTGCTGAACCACACTGCATACGATGGCGTTTCCAATGAGAAACTCATTTGATTTTAGTGCCGAGAGAGCGGAGAGAATGTGCAATGCAGCTATTGTAGTAGTTGTAGCTTGGTCGGTCGGTACTAAATTAGTACACGACCAATGAGGATGTGGTAGAGGAGAACTCCTAACACTTTGGGGACGGCTGTCCACCTCAGCGGACAAACATACTCTGTGAGGCACATGCTATTTTATAAACTAGCTGTAAGTGGAATTCTGTCTTAAGGCAATTAAGGCATCGTGCCTTAAGGCAAATTGCTGGAACTTCCCGTACCAAAAATTATTTTTTTTTTTTAAAACGATTAACATTTTTGAAAAAAAAATTACTTTGAAAAAATAAGATTTTTGAGAAACTATAAATTGGACAAAAAATTACTTCTTTTTGAAAAAAAATTTTTTGAAAAAAAAATTTTTTTTTAATTTTTTTTTTTGTTTTTTTTTTTAAAAAAAAATTTTTCTTTATTTTCACATATTGTGGAAGATCTGAACTTTTCTCAAAGCAATCGTACTGCTTTAACTGCATAGAGACAAAATATAAAGCGCGTAAGCGCCGCGTCGCTGTCTAACGGGTAAACATTGGTACGGAACTTATAGGAATGTAAACAAAATTCATACTTATTGTTAAAATCTCTATAAAATATCTGATAATTTGATGTGCATATGTCTAATGATCATTTTTGACCGCCAAATGGCTCATTTTTTTACTTTTGCCTCCATATCTCCGAAACCGCTAGACCTACCTTTATGAAAATCTTATCGATTCTTCATCTTGTCAATACAAGTGAAACGTTTCTTGAATTATTCAAATCGGACGCTCCGTTCTCTTAAAAACTGAGTTACCGTTTTCGGCACTTTTTGCCCCGTATCTTCGGAACGGCTAGACCTGCCTTTGCCAAAAACTAATCAGCACGTCTCCTTATCAATACGAATCGAATGTTTTTTGAATTATTCAAATCGGTTGATCCGTGTTCCCGAAATCGTCGACGAAAATTTGTATCCGCACATACATACACACACGTACATACATACACACACACATACACACACACATACACACACACACACACACACACATACATCCATTTTTTCTAAGGTATGCCAAAATGTTCAGAAACCTTTGAAACGTAAAGATATATAAAAATTTTCATTTTCGATTTTTTTGCGATTACTATAACTTGCCCTACGGGAAGTTAACAATGACTCAGTTTGCATCGAAAAGTTGAACAAATTACATATAGCAGTGATAAACAGTGTTGTATTTTGAAAATAATTTTAAGTTATTTGAGTAGTACTTTTAGTCTTTTTCTTTGCTATATGGTCTTTTTTAACTTCCCGTAGGGTAAGTTATTGTAATGGACCGAAAATCGGAATTGAAAATTTTAACATTTATCGACGTTTTGAAGGTTTCTGAACATTTTGGCATACTTCAGAAAAATTGGATGTGTGTGTGTGTGTGTATGTATGTATGGATACAATTTTTCGCCCACGTTTTTGGGCGTACGGATCAACCGATTTTCATGGTTCAAAAAACATTCGATTCCTATTAATAAGGAGATGTGCTGATTAGTTTTTGGCAAAGGCAGGTCCAGCAGTTACGGAGATAAAGAGCAGAGAATGCAGAAAATAGAAATCGAGTTTTTGAGAGAACGAAGCATCCGACTTGAATGATCTAAAAAACATTCAATTAGTAATGATTGAGAGAAGTGGTTATTAGTTTTTCGCAAAGGCAGGTTCAGCCATTTAGGAGATACGGAGCTAAATGTACTAAAAATGGCAGTTTTTGAGAGAACTAAGCGTCCGATTAAATTGATTCAAAAAACTTTCTGCTTGTCTCAACAAAATAATTGATTTTGGAAAAAAAAATTTGTTTCAACTTTTTTTTTTTTTTAATTTTTTGTATTTTGTATTTTAATTTTTTTCTAATATACTTTAAACAAATAATTTCAACTTTGCAATTCAGTTTATGTAATTCTTATAAATATTAGACGCAGTATATACAATTCTATTCATTTTCATTTTCTTTGTACTTCATGAAAATTATATCATATTAAGTAAACATTTTAAATTTCAAGTAAAATTTGACAAATAAAAAATAATTAAGTATTTACAGTCACATTTTAATTAATATAATCAGTCTCATTTGTTGAAATTAATTTATTGGGAAATGCTAATGTTAAAATATTTTTTTGAATTATTTGATTATTGTATTATTTAATTATTATATATTAATAATTAATATATAATAGATATAATGTATTATTAATTAATTATAATATATTTCAGAAATTACGTTTTTATTTCAACACGGTATGTTTTTGCACATGATGGTTCGAATATGGTTTCGAATATGGTTCAATATGGTTCGAAATTCTATTAAAAGTTTCAAATCATTGATCAACTTTTATTGATTATTATTGATTATTTTTAATTACTCAAATTTTGAATTGCGGTACGGGAAGTTCCAGCAATTTGCCTCAAGGCACGATGCCCTAATTGCCTTAAGACAGAATTCCACTTACAGCTAGTTTAATATTTAAAACGATCGAGCGCTTTTAAATATGACAAAACGACTGGTAAATTTTGTGAATTAAGCAGTAGTAAAGATGAGTTTCAAATAGACGTTCATACAAACAAATTTTACGAAATTACTATTCGCACCTTAGATAGTGATGAATGTTTTATTTATTTATTTATTATATTACAGCAATCAGAACAGTAATTACATTCTATGAGCTGTTTTGTTTATGTATTTAAACTAAAATGAATAAACTAAATAAGAATAAATAAAGATAATAACATAAAAATAGTAACTAATAATAATAATAATATATAATAATAGTAAATAATAAACTAATATAATAATACTGCAAAAAAAATTAAATTAATTAACATATTTTGAGGATTCCAAGTGATGAATGTGATGATATTATCCAACCAACAAAAATAAGAAAAAGTTCGATAAAATAAATGAAGAGCGGGAAGACATTAGCGAATGTGCCGATTCTCCTTCAATAATCGAGTTTGACATACATCAACAAACACCCCGACCACAAATACCAAGCAATATAAGACATCCAATAGATTATTTTACTTTATATTTTATAAATGAATTATTAGACAATATAATAGAATAAATAAACCATTATGGCAGCAAAAAAAATGACCAAATATACTGACTAATCAGTGGCATATTCTAAATTCTAAAAGAAAAAGGGATTTGTATTGTCTGTTATGACAGAAAAGCACCAGGAGGAAGGCGGCGAACAACATTTTATTGTAAAACATGTCAAAATCAACCAGCTATGCATTTTGGAAATTGTTTCGAACGTCACCATTCTTTATAAAATTATCAAAAATAAATTAATATTATAAATGTATGTCCTCCAATGACCAACTTACACAATGAAATCAAGTTTGCAGCCGGTAAAATAGATTGTTTTGAAATCGGTGCCGTCCCGAAAGTGTGAACTTCCCAAAGGAGAAGTTTATGTTTTCATCAAAAAATCGGATTCGCTAATTTTAGGTTTTCTCCTGCGTTTCAAGCCATTCTGAATCGAATGATACCAATGGAAAAATATAAGTATGTATGTCTGTGTGTGTGCGTGTAAACAGATTTTTCGCCGTAGCCGGCGTTTTCTCAAAAACGGCTGGCCAATTTAAAAAATTTAAAAGCCATTCGATGTATCTCGATGAGGACTAGCGTTGATCAATTTTGCGCGACGATCGGCCAAGCCGTTTCTTTGTAAATAGCAGAAAAATGGGAAAATAAATACATCATATAGCAATTTTGAACTTGTTAACTTCCCGTAGGGTAAGTTATTGTAATGGGCCGAAAATCGGAATTGAAAATTTTTACATTTTTCGACGTTTTGAAGGTTTCTGAACATTTTGGCATACTTCAGAAAAAATGGATGTGTGTGTGTGTGTGTGTGTATGGATGGATACAAATTTTCGCCCACGTTTTCGGGCGTACGGATCAACCGATTTCAATAATTATTCATCCACTGTTCAAATATTATTTTTTCGCTATTTTCAGTTTGTAGATGGTAGTGTGTTTATTTACAATAAATTCTTTAAACACTTTCGATTAGAAAGTTTACACTCCTAAATCTCTCACTTCATGACCAGAAGTACCGCTTGCCCATGGCTTACACAATTACATTTATATACATTTATATATATATATATATATATATATATATATATATATATATATATTGCTATAGCAACTCGAAACATATACAAATCTCGTATTCGTATTCGTATATTTAAATCCATCTAAAAATAACACAGGCACATGTTACATATTATTGATGTCAGTTTCAAAACATTATCCATATGATATTCTCTTATCAGCGTTTATTCGCATATAAGAAAAATAAATGTATTATCTTATCGTTTCAATTGCCATTTTGATACGCAATTTTCTCGTTGTGATATGAAAATATTTCTTGAATATTACTTTAAAACCTATCTGAACCTAACCCAAACTAGCTGTAAGTGGAATTCTGTCTTAAGGCAATTAGGGCATCGTGCCTTAAGGCAAATTGCTGGAACTTCCCGTACCAATTTTTTTTATTTTTTTAAAACAATTAACATTTTTGAAAAAATTTTACTTCGCAAAAATAAGATTTTTGTGAAACTATAAACTGGACAAAGAATTACTTTTTCTTGAAAAAAAAAATTTTTTTTAAAAAAAAAAATTCTAAAAAAAATTAAAAAAAAATTTTTTTTTTTGAAAAAAAAATGTTTTCTTTATTTTGACATATTTTGGAAGATCTGAACTTTTTTTCAAAGCAATCGTACTGCTTTAACTGCATAGAGATAAAATATAAAGCGCGTAGGCGCCGCGTCGCTGTCTAACGGATAAACATTGGCACGGAACCCATAGGAATGTAAACAAAATTTATACTTATTGTTAAAATATCTGATAATTTGATGTGCATATGTCTAATGATCATTTTTGACCGCCAAATGGCTTTTTTTTTACTTTTTTTCGTTAGATCTCCGAAACCGCTAGACCTGCCCTTATGAAAATTTAATCAATTTTTCATCTTGTCAATACAAGTAAAATGTTTTTTGAATTATTAAAATCGGACGCTCCGTTCTTTTAAAAACTGAGGTACGGTTTTTGGCACTTTTTGCCCCATTTTTTGGCGTTTTTGGAATGGCTAGACCTGCTTCCACCAAAAACTAATCAGCATGTCTCCTCATCAATATGAATCGAATGTTTTTGATTTATTCAAATTGCTTTATCCGTGTTCCCGAAATCGTCGACGAAAATTTGTATCCGCACACATATACATACACGCACACACACACACACATACATCAATTTTTTCTAAGGTATGCCAAAACATTCAGAAACCTCTGAAACGTAAAGATAAATAACAATTTTCCTACGGGAAGTTAAGAATCACCCCGCTAAGCACAGTCTAAGCGCCACTCTAGTACAAATGTTTACCCAAGTGCGTTTAGACTGTTTGTGTACTGGAGCGCTTTTCCAATTTGGTGAAAACTACTGAAAAATGTGAAAATGCCGCCAAGCTAAGCACAGTATAAGTGAAAATGTCGCACAGAATTTTATGCAAATGCGTTTAGACTGTGACTATGCAGGAGCATTTTTTCAATTTTGTGCAAATTGTACAACTATTTTTTTTGAAATTGTATTAGATATGAAATGACGATTGTTAATGTTCTGGAGATAAATTGATTTATTTATGATTTACATTTGATTTGCTCAGATATAACAAGATAGCAAAAATAATAAAAGTTACAGTATTTGTAATAATATATTTGAAAACGTTTAAAATTTCTCGAATATTTCATTACGGTACTGTGAAGTTCCAGCAATCTGTCTTAAGGCACGATGCCATACACCACTAGTTCTTATAAATATTAAACAATGTTACAGTATTTATAATAATCTATATTAAACATTTCCAGCAATAAGCCTTAAGACACGATGCCATACACCACTAGTTATTTGCTAAATTTATTTTGAAAATACCAAACTCAAAAAATCGGTTTCAAAATATTTATACTCTACTTACCATTTTATTCCCTGACAGTTCCTTTTTACACCCTACAAGTTTTCGTTTCATTTTCTTCTTAAACTCGCAGAACCACACACAACACCTTATTATTAAATAATTAACAAATAAATCACAATATTTCTTATATTCAGAATAAAAAAATAAAACAGTTTTATCCCTTAGAAATCGTGGAAATAATAAATAACTTGTTCCTTCCATGTTTGTGGGTGAATTGCCGACAAGTAATGTCCGCCGTGACAGATTTGGGCGAATCGAATCCTACTAAAGGGGTTGCCAGATGATAAAGGATTTCTTCAAAATATAATGAAAACTAGTGGTGTATGGCATCGTGCCTTAAGACAAATTGCTGAAACTTTACGTACCAGAATTAAATATCCGAAGGAAAAAATCAGTAAACAATAAATATTGATCAATGATGAATAATAAAACATTTTCAAATAGATAATTATAATCACTATATATTTTATCGTTCATAAAATATACAGTGACTATCTTATCGCTCAAAGCACTTGAGAATGTTTACATTAGCAAGAGGTTACGAATAAATCCATCTGAGGATATATTTTTTACGAGTAGAATAACGCATTTGAAATATATGCATTTTTAAACTAAATTGTAAATTTAAAACTAATATTCAAAGTATAAAACTTTGCATATTATTAAAAATTTTGAAAAAAAAATCTGAAAATTTTGAAATTTGTTTGAACCGTATAAGTAAAATTTGAAAATAAAAAATTTTGGTACGGAACCGCAAAAAATGTAACACAATTAAGTTTTTTTAAAGATTCGTGAGTCTAAGATTCTTTATTTTCTTGATATTTATTTTTTGAGATTTTAAAGATTCTCAAGTCACTGAAGATTCTTGAGTTTTCCAAGATTCTTGGATTTTTCAAGATTCTTGGGTTTTTCAAAATTTTTGAGCTTTTTAAAATTCTTGAGTTTTTAAAATTTTTTGTTTTTGAGGACAACTGAGCTTCTTCAAATTTCTGAGTATTATTTAGGATTCTTAAGATTATTCAGTTTATTCTTGAGTTTGAAGATTCTTGAGTTTCTGATGATTCGTGAGTTTCTTTAAATCCTTGAATTTTAGAAGATTTTTAAGTTTCTTGATTTTTAGAAGGTTATTGGGGATTTGAATGTTCTTGCGCTTTTAGAGATTCTTAATTTTTCTTCAATATTCTTGATTTTTCTCAGACCCTTTAATATCTTGAAATTATTTGTCTGAGATTCTTTATTTTCTTAAGTTTTTCAATATTTTTGAGTTTATTTTAATGCTTATTTTAACGTTTAAAAAACTGATAATTTGATGTATCAATGCATCTAATAATCATTTTAGACCACCAAATATATTTTTTTTACATTTTACTCCGTATCTCCGAAACCGCTGGACCTGCTTTTCCAAAACTTTAACCAGTTCTTCATTTCGTCAATACAAGTAAAATGTTTTTTGAATCATTCAAATCGGTTGATTCGTGCGCCCAAAATCTTGGACAAAAAATTGTATCCAAACATACATACACACACACATACATCCATTTTTCTTAAATATGCCAAAATGTTCAGAAACCTTTGAAACGTAAAGATATGTCAAAATTGTCTTTTACGACTTTTGCGATTACTATAACTTATCCTACGGGAAGTTAATTATCAGATATTTTATAGAAATTTTGATATTAAGTACAAATTTTCTTTACATTTCTATGGGTTCGGTACCAAAATTTATATTGTTTAACTATAAGACAGCGACGCGGCGTTTACACGCTTTAATATTTCGCCCCTAAAACAGCTACGCGGCGCAACAGCTTTAGAAAAAAAATTAAAACTTTCAAAAAAATTTCAAAATATTAAAAACTCGACAAAAAAGTCAATTTTTTAACTCTCAAAATTCTCAAAAAAATTTCTAAGTAAGTTTGTTCAAAAAGTCCCAGCAATTTGCCTTAAGGCACGATGCCATGCAACACTAGTATTAATAAAGTATTTAATTAAGTAATGCCTCATGTAGAAATTTCAGACTGCACGACGACGATGTCTCATGTTTTCTTATCATAAAAACAAATACACATATTGATTGCATAATAAATGTGAGAAAATACATAACAACAAGGTAGCTGTGTCAACATCCTTTATATTATTATATACATAAACGCCAAGCGCCAGTTATTAAATGACAAAAAAACGCATTTATTTATTTGCCATGCATTAATTTGTTTACTAACGATTTATCATTTTTTTGTATCAATCAAGTCATATTGGTTTGAGTCTATAATAAATCATAGTGTCATCTCCTTAGTTACGCACCAAGATAATGGTTTTAGTCTATGATATATGATAGTGTCGTCTCTTCAGTTACGCTTGAATAGAATAGTTTGAGTTTTTAATATATGTTAGTGTCATCTCTTTATTTACACGCCAACATGATGGTTTGAGTATTTAATAAATGATACTGTCATCTCTTTACGTTTATGTACGATTCAACATAATAGTTTGATTCTTTAATATATCGTAGTGTCATCTCTTTAGTTACGCTTCAATAGAATAGTTTGAGTCTTTAATAAATGATAGTGTCATCTCTTTACGCTTAGTTACGATCCAACATAATAGTTTGAGTCTTTAATATACTGTAGTGTCATCTCTTTAGTTACGCACCAATATACTGGTGTGAATCTATAATATTTGATAGTGTCATCTGTTTAGTTACGCACAAACATCATAGTTTGAGTCTTTAATATATGGTAGTGTCATCTCTTTATGTTTAGTTACGATCCAACATAAGAGTTTGAGTCTATAATATATTGATAATGCCATCTCTACAGTTACGCGTCAACATAATGGTGTGCGTCTTTAATATATGATAGTGTCATCTCTTTGGTAACGCAACAACATATTGGTTTAAGTCTCTAATATATGAGAGCGTCATCTCTTTAGTTACGAACGAACATAATAGTTTGAGTCTTTAATATAAGACAGTGCCATCTATTTGGGTATGTGCCAACTATGTTTATTTGGTGTGTTTATGAAATAACACGAATTAAAAAAAACACTATTTTTAAGTGCTTTTTTGATATTTGAATAAGCGTGAATAGCTTATTTTCTCAAAGCAAGTTACAAAATCTTTATTTAAAAGTGAATAATGTACATATTCACACCAACATGGTTTGAGTCAACAATAATAAGCAACATATTGGTGTGAGTCTATAATATTTGATAGTGTCATATATTTAGTTACGCACCAACATAATGGTTTGAGTCTATAATAAATCATAGTGTCATCTCATTAGTTACGCTCCAACATGACGGCTTGAGTCTTTAATATATTATAGAGTCATCTCTTTAGTTATGCACCTACATGATTGTTTGAGTCTATTATATCTGATAGTGTCATCAATTTAGTTACGCACCAATATAATGGTGTGAGTGTTTAATATATTATAGTGTCATCCCTTTGATTACGCACCAAGTTAATAATTTGAGTCTATAATATATGATGTTTACACACCAACTTGATGGTTTGAGTCTATAATATATTATAGTTACGCATTAACTTAATGGTTGGAGTCTACAATATAAGATAGTGTCATCTCTTTAGTGGCGCATCAACACAATGGTTTGAATCTATTATATATAATAGTGTCACTTATTTAGTTACACACCAGCTTAATTGTTTGAGCCTACAATATTAGATAGTGTCATTTCTTTAGTAGCGCATTAACATAATGGTTTGAGTCTGTAACATAAGATAGTGCCATCTTTTTGGTTACGCACCAACTACGTTTATTCATTATATTTACAAAATGATTTTTGTAAGCGGTATTTCGATATTTGACAAGGTGCAAGTCGCGTATTGCCTTGAGGCAAGTTGCCAAATCTTTATGCTAAGATAAAGACACAGTGGTTTGCGTATATAATATAAGACACTGTCATCTCTTTGGTTACGCACCAACAACTTTTATTTCAGCATGTTAAAAAATGACTATTTTTAAGGACCGATTCTGCGCATAACAGACAAATGTTATGGCAAGGTCATGTTATGAAGAACTTTTCATACTAAATATTGAAAATCCATGTGGTTGGTGTGCAGTCAGGCGGTTTTTCTCAGGTTGTCAGATAGTAAACCTAGCCTAGAGACAGTACAAATGTCAAAAAAACGATCTTAGATAACAGGGTTTTTATGACTCAGCTCCATAACATGCGAGTGACGTTGCAGTTTCTGTGTAAAACGCCTGAATTCTCAGCATGACATTTCGACAGTATTAAGTATGATTTAGTAGCATAATACCGTAGCATGGCGTTGCCATAACATTTGTCTGTTATGCGGCAGAATCGGTCACTTAATTGCTAGTTCGATATTTGACTTGCTGTAAGTCGTATATTGCCTTCAGATAAGTCGCAAAATCTTTATCCAACAATGAATAATGTACACATTCATAATAAATAAATTAAATTTATTATATATAAATATTTTTTATAACATCACCTTTCCAAATATCATCGTCTACTGCTGCAGGAAGCACAACATCTGATGGCTCATCACTTCTCCAATCCTCAACATCTTGCTGCAATACTCACAAGGAATCACATGCAAATCGTCTTTGCTGTTATCTTTAATCTTCTGCTCCAAATTCTTCCAGTCGTTCTTGAATTTATCAGAAACTTCCAACACGTTCCCAAAACTAATGACATCGATACCAGGTGAACCATTTGGCGTCAAAGGTGCACTGTTGGATTTTGTCGCTTTTTTGGTAGGCTTTGATGTTTCCTGGGTAATCGGTATGTAGTGCTCTTTAGGACCGACACCGTTGGTATGCACGTAATGGTACCTGGGTAATAAAAATATGTATACTTGAATTTAATCGGAGATCTATAATAATTTTACCTTGGCGATCCTTCTAAAACCGTAGGTATGTAATGAACTTTAGGCTTGGTTTGCACGACCGTCGGTATATGATGTACACTAGTCGTATACCTCGTTGGAGGCCTGACATCCAAATTACTCCTGCCAATCCTCGGAGCAGGTTGAATCACAGTCGGTATATGGTGAACAATTGGAGTCACCCTGGAGGTACTTGGTGCATCTGGTGAATACTTCGGTAAAGCGTCCACTATCGTCGGTATGTGATGGTATATTGTTTTCGGTTGAGGTGGTTGAGGTGCTTTTGCTTTGTTTTTCCTAGAAACTGGTGTTGAACTAGTTGTTGATGGCGGTGGTGATAAATGGACAGGGTAATCGTACGTGGTTTTGTTTGTTTTTGTAGTGGTTGGAGAATTTTGTGCAGCTTGTTGTGATTTTGATGTTTTTTCGTTTGTTTGTTGTTTCAGGCGACAACCGAGCTAGTGATAAAATTATATTTGAATAAATTTGATGGTAAAGGATGGTAAAAGTTAATAAGTACCTGGTGTACGGTGAGTCTGTAGGCTGGAAACACTTCTTCACAAAATTCACAAGGTATTGAAGCTTTTGCATCTTCATCCTGAAATATAATTTAATAATTAGTCAAAGCAGGCAAAAAATAATCTTATCATAACTGCATCATCTAGAGTTCTGTTATCATTACATTACTCCTTGCTTTATTCATACGTAAAATTCGCCTGATCGCACGGCAAATAGATATACATTTTCATAATTCTCAATACCAAGAACAAGCATAAGAAAGCGTTGCCATGACAACGCTATTTTATGAGCTCTGTTATAGCATTGACACATAAATTCGAACAAAAAGTTAGACATTGTTTTGTAGTGAAGTCAATTTTTGATCGATCTTATCTTTTTACTCTAACTAACCGTATCTTTGGTATATCGCGCTCATATAGTTGTTGTTTCAAATAAGTTGATATTATTTTCAAATTAAGTGTTTATTTCTATATTTTTGACTTACTTTAGTACTAAGAGGTATATTCCTTATTAAATCCGGAGGCCTTAAAGGTAATCGAGGTAGAGGTGTCCATGTGAATGTATTGTCAGGTTCTGAAACATCCCAAATATTTTTAAATGCAGATAAAAGTTGACTGGTCGTTAAAATTTTTAAAAATAAACTTAATAACAATATGCATATAAAAGAGAAAAACTACTACCGTCATCTAGTTTTATAAATCCGTGATTCGATTCCAAATGAATGTGTTTGTACTTGATCATGATCATCTCCTCACAATCTGGACACTTCTCTGATCTGGTTCCACAAACCACCATGTGACACTGAAAATACCAAACCATAAATTATGAAAATTCATAAAAGATATTCCGTTGAACTTACTTCAAGATCTCTAGCTCTATAGGGTACATCACAAAAAGGACAAGGTTTGCTCCTGAACTGACATTCCTCGTCTAAGTGATAACGCAAACCACCTGCTTTTTGCATGCGATGACAATCTGGACAAGTTACACCCGGTGCCTTCTCCGGAGTTTTTCTAGTCAAACATTCCTCTGAAAAAAGCAGAAGATTAACTAAATGTTTACAAAATTGACAAATCAGTCATCCAATTTTTATTACAAAAAACTAATCTATCCACTATCCTTATTTTATCCACTAATCCATTAATCATACCGGTGAAAGTTCAAGAATACCTAGAAATTGGTACATGATTATTTTATTATTTTTTACCTGCTCCATTTGAAGATGTGCCATCCACCAAGTTCCCAGGCGACGTCCTGGTTTGTCCAAAACCCAAATCGGGACCAAATTTAAAACCATCATTTCCTGCACCAAATTTCCTGCCCGTCCCTGGACTGTCCAAGTCTTTATCAAAAACTGGTGAACTTTTAACAGAGTTTTTATCCAAATTTAGGTCTTCCGGAGAGTTCAGACTCAAATCAAACACAGTCGAAGGTGTGGAGGGTCCACTTTTCAAAGAATCCGCTTCAAAATCATCTTGTGATTTGAGACGGTTGAAGTTGAACTTTGTGGCATCATCTCCAAGTTTTAATGTTGATGTTGATGCATCACTTTTCACGCTTTCTGAATCCGGGGATTTCAAGTGACCGAAGTTTAGACTTGACACAGATGGTTCAGGAGATTGTGTAGTGTCTTGTAGAGATTTAAAACCATTATACTTGAATCGTGGTGAATCGTCTCCTAGTTTCAAAGTCGAAGCAGTTGCTCCACTTTTCAGACTCTCTACATCAAGATCTTTTACATCTGAAGATTTTGCAATGTCTTGTTGATTTTTAAAATTATTGTACTTAAATCGTGGTGAGTCATCTCCTAGTTTTAACGTAGAAGCTGTTGCTCCGCTCTTCAAACTTTCTAAATCCAAATCTTTTTCATCATTAGGTGATTTGATATTAGACGTACCACTTTTAATACTTTCCAAGTCTGGCAAAGACTCGATGTCGTCCAAAAGATTTTTCAAAGTTGATGGAACTGGAGGAGATGCCTCCTTGTTTTCTGATTTGAAGTTCAGAACAGTTTCAGGTATGTTGTCCCATACGTAACTGTTGACAAATTTCTCCTTCGTAGACGGTTCACTTTTGGATGTCCCTGGATCAAAAATGGAACTTCCACTTTTGTTAGAAGCTGAATCCTGTTCTGGAATGGTTTCATACTGCCTTTTTGGATAGAGCCAACTGTTTTTAACCCCATAGGGACTTGTAAGATTCTGTTTTTCGTGTTTTGGTTTGTCAAAATTATCCATGTTGTCATGTGAAAAATCAAACTTAGTTTTACCCTCGTTTGGGGTTTCAGATTTAGGATATTGTTGACCTTGTCCATTGTCTAAATTGTATATGTACGAGTCAAATTTGCCATTATTTGGCATTTGTATTGGTATATAAGTGACGTTGGAGTTTGTTGTTTGTTTGGGTTTGTCTTGGACATCGCTCGGCCAAGAAGGAGTTTGATCCAAAGCCAAAGTGGTGACTGAGAAAAAAACAAAATATATAATATAGACTTTAGATTAATGTTTCATTTATTACCTTCGAGATCGCCAGGTGTGGACACAACACTGCATTCTGAGGGCTCCTCAATCATAGGACTTGGTGATCTTGGTTCTGGTGATAATAGTTGTCCATTTTTTAATCTGTGGCCGCGTTCGCAATGTGCTTCATGGGTTAGGATGCTGTAGTCAGGTATATCTCTCCGGCTGAAATATTAAAATATTATGAAAATAATATTGAAATATTATGAAAATATTAGTTATTATTTATATAATAAAATGGTAAAAACTTCCACCGCCATTAACTCTAATATAATTTAGGTATGACATTTTTTACGGTACTATTTGAAAGTTGAGGGCAAAAAACGTGTAACGAACCACCTTGCATTAAATCAGGAGATAAACGGCCATATTTTCAATTGTTGAACAAAAGTTTTTTCTTGCTGTTTTTTTGTTTTTCAGTTTATCTGGATGGGTCCACTTTTAGAGACAACATTTTTATCCTTTTTATCCTTTTGATTTTTTAGTATTTCTTCTCAGAATGCTACACGTGGATATAACAATGAATTTCAATGAAGGTTTCACGACCTTTGTGACACATTATCTAAATTTTTGTTATTTTGGACGACGTTCAAAAATAGAAAATGTTTCAAGTTGACAGAATCAAGTTCATATACAAAAATACATGACGTTGTATAAATATAATGTATAAATGTATAATATATAAATAATTGAAATTAACTAGTGGTGCATGGCATCGTACCTTGGGGCAAATTGGTGGAACTTGTCGTACCAAAAATTATTTTTTTTAAAAAGATTTAATTTTGTTTTTAAAACTTTATAAAAATAAGATTTTTGAGATTTTTTAAATTTTTGAAAAAAAATGACTTTTTTGATGATTTTCGAAATCATTCAAATCGGACGCTCGGTTCTCTCAAGAAATAAAATACCATTTTTGGCACTTTTTGCTTCGTATCTACGAAGCGGCTGGACCTGCCCTT
The DNA here is from genome assembly GCF_003426905.1 of Ctenocephalides felis. NCBI lineage: Eukaryota > Metazoa > Arthropoda > Insecta > Siphonaptera > Pulicidae > Ctenocephalides > Ctenocephalides felis. Next base: position 7,705,705 of record NW_020538040.1, read on the forward strand.
GCCAAAAACTAATCAGCACGTCCCCATATCAATACAAATCGAATGTTTTTTGAATCATTCAAATCGGTTAATCCATATTCCAGAAATCGTCGACGAAAATTTGTGTCCAATTAATCAATGATGCCAATTTGTCCCATGCCAGAATTGTCGTTGCATCTTTTATTACGTGTGCATTCGAAATGACGCAAAAGTAGTAAACAGACGAAGAAAACCAAGAAAACATTTTCTATAATTTAGTCATTGCTTAAAAATAGACAAAAGTCACACATTATGTCTCAATAGATGACATATTCGAGATTCAAGATCATTCACGAGAATATTCAAGGCGCCACAATGATAAGAACACAGAAGATCGGATGTCAAAATTTGGGGAAATAATTGAAGACTAGTCGTGCATGGCATCGTGCCTTAAGGCAAATTGCTGGAACTTACCGTACCGAAAATTAAATTGTTAAAAAAAAACTTTTGCAAAATTAGATTTTTGAGAAATTTTGAAATTTTTGAAAAAAAAAGACTTTTTTAAAAAGTTAGTTTTTTTTGTATTTTGATTTTTTTTTGAAAATAGCTGATTTAGTGTCGAAATATCAAAGCGTAATCGTCTAACGTGTAAACATTTATATATATTGTGACAAATAAAGGCTCCCTGCTTTGGGGGCGATACTGCTATGTAGATAGTATAATTATAGCATCGCTTCCCCAATACTTAGACTTAACTCTCCTTCTGAAACACCTGAAATTACCTATGGATGTCAGTAGCTTACTATGTAAATGACTCCAAGATTACCTTTACCAATTAACGTATTTAATAATTGTTCTTTATTTACAAGTATTTGCAGACATGACTGTATTTGCATTTCAGCTATCTTCCCTAACCAATATTTCTGATTTTTACTCTAATGCTTTTGTGGAATATGAGGACAATAGCTATAGTTTACAGTACATGATATAACCTTAAACTGGACCTGCCTTCTTGTGGCAAGACACACGCACACAACTAACATTAAGGCAGCGGTTGGGAACTTTTTTGATCATTTATCCAAAATATTTTTGTCTAAGTTGATATTACACGTCATATAGACAACTCGTAACACTTCAGTAAATATCAATTAAAAATACATAGTTTTCATCCCAAAACTTCCATTTTTACCCCATATGGGGTAATTTACCCAGATTTCCCGATCAGTGCACTAAGGTATTATGGTACCTATCCACTAGAACATTTATGATAGAAGCAATCAAAAAGATGAGCAAGAGGCAGATACAAAATAGATGGTAAGGGATATTTTTAGAACTGTAATTTTGGGTTGAAAATTAAAAAAAAAATACCAATACAAATAAGCACAATCTAAGTGACAACCTGATACAAATGTTTTCGCAAGTGCGTTTAGATTGTGAATATACAAAAGCAGTGTTCCAATTTTGTGTAAATTAGGCGCAACTTTTTTTTGAAAATGAAAAAGAAATGAAATGACGTGTTAATTCAGATAAAACAGATGTAACAAGATAATGAAAATAATACAAGTTACACTATTTATAATGGTCCATTTGAAAACATTTAATATGCATCGAATATTTCATTACGATACGAGAGTTCCAGTAATTTGCCTTAAGGCACGTTGCCATACACCACTAGTTTAATAGTTGAATAAATAAAACGTATTAAAACTTTCTTTTTTATAAACATATTGAAAAAAACTAATCCAGCAAATTTAATCAGTATAGCATAAACAAAAAAATATTTTTTTGTTCTTTCATTATGATTTTACTTTGGAAACGTAAAAAAGTTTTTAATTTTTGATAATATTCAGATAATTTCTATAATATATATCATTGTTAAATATAATATAATAAATTACTCCTAAAAATTAGAGTTCTAGTTTGATAAAGTAATTTATTCTTGGTAGATTTTAATTTTATATGAAGTAAAATATTCTTCATATTGGCGATGAAATTTAATTTATAATAAATAAGAGAATAATAAATTAATAATACTTTATTGAGGAACTTTACTAAAGTGCCCCAAAAAATCAATTTTTCTACCTTCTATTTATCAGAAAATTACATTAATTAATTATAGAAATCATCATATTGATTATACAAAATATACAAAATTTGAAAATATCCTTATTTTGATTTATTGAAATAATAGATAACTACTTTTTTGTTAATTAATATTAATATATTTCTTAACAGATTCTGATTATTTACTCTAATTTTAACTATTTTCGTACATTGCTGACTTTCTAGTAAGAATTTATCTAAAATGTTTTTTTTTCTAAATCCTGTCATATAAAACAACTATTAGGGTAATTGAATGATAAAACTTTCGATAAACTTAATTATTATTTAAATTAAAAATTCAATTCATTTCCAGACAGCTACTTATTTTGTAATATTAGTCATAAAATTTATTTATGTCCATTGGACAGGAGTAAATTATATACACAAAAAATAAGGCAATTATTTATAAAAGATTTCACAACTTTGGTAGCTTGAAGTTTGAACAAACAACTTTTATTACTTTCCCTAAAAGTTGTTTAAAAAAATCTTTAATTTTTTTTTATTTGCATAGTTTTATTGTCAATCAAAATAATATAAAATTTTTAGGACAATATGCTGGGTGTTAATGCATTTAAGAGATTATCTCCTATGAGATATCTCTTTTTTTTATTTTTTTTTTGACATTTTATTTAAGATCGTATGGTCATGTCATTAAAATTTGTTGTCAATTACATAACTTACCAATATCTGCATACTTCCGTGGTAACTTCCATAACTTATCCAGCACACTTTAACTAAAAAGCTTAAACTTAAAATGACTAAAACTAAAAATACACAAATATACACAAACAAGTCAACTGGCGGCCTCTGAGATTTTCTAAGATCTATTTCTAGATCTAAAGATGAATTGAATCACATCGTTCGTTTTGCACAATTTGCGCATGCGTCCAAATTGCCATGGTTTAAAAATAAATCGGAAATTGGGAGAGGAAGGATATAAAATTCATATTAATCACCAATTGGGAGGTGTTGAAATATATTTCAAAATTATAAACGCTTAGGTGACAGGGTAGATTCATATTAAAAAGAGTCCACGGGTAAAAAGGTCCACTACCATTAACTCAAAAACAAGAATTTTTTGACAATACTATTTTAAAGTGGAGGGCAAAAGATGTGTATCAAGTCATCACCTTAAATCTGGCATCGTCAATTTTGTACCAAAAGAATATGTTTGGTTGTTAGTTTTTTTTCGATTTGAGCACTGTTGTTTATTTACGATATCTATATAACTTACATGTGTTTGGGGTATGAAGGACCACCTGAACCTTGAAATACACCACTGGCAAAATGTAAATAATAAACTAGTTGTAAGTGGATTTTTTCCTGGTGGATAGTTACATGAACTTTTCTATAAGTGTAAATAATAGATTTAATCAAAAAATTGTTTTTGTCATATATGACCTACCTATCTACCTGTCTACCTGTCTACCAGTTTACCAGTCTACATGTCCACCAGTCTACCAGTATGCCTGTCTACCTGTTTACCAGTCTACCTGTTTACCGGTCTACCTGTACACCAGCCTAATAGTTTGTCAGTCGACCTTTAGACCTTTAGACCTGTCTACCTGTTTAGATTTATTTTTATTATCTGCCTATTTCTAAATCAGTCTACCAGTCTATTTTTGTACCTGTTTACCTATTTACTTGTCCCTACTATCTATTTACCTGCCTACCAGCCCACATGTAGACCTGTCTATTTTATATATTTTCTGTATATATTTTATATATATATATATATATCTGTCTATTTTTTTACCTATTTACCTATTCTTATGTCCAACTGTTTATATTTTTACCTGCCAGTCTGTCTACTATGCAGAACTGTCTACTTCATATATTTCCATGACTGTTTATTTCTATATCAGTCTTCCTGTCTACTTTTCTACTTGTTTACCTATTTACTTGTCCACCTGTTTATCTTTTTACCTGTCTGCCTGTCTATTTACCTGTCCACCAGCCCACATGCAGATCTGTCTACTTTATATATTTCCATAACCTGTCTATTTCTATGTCAGTATACCAGTCTACTTTTATACCTGTTTACCTATTTATTTGTCCACCTGTTTATTTTTTTACCTGTATGTCTGTCTATCTATTTACCTGCCTATCAGTCCACATGTAAACCTGTTTACTTTATATAATTTCATTACCTGTCTATTTCTATATCAGTCTATCTGCCTACTTTTTCTACCTGTCTACTTATCTACTTGTCCACCATGTTTTTACTTGTCTGTCTGTCTACCATGCAGACCAGTCTACTTAATATATTTTTATTACCTGTCTATTTCTATATCAGTCTTCCTGTCTACTTTTCTACTTGTTTACCTATTTACTTGTCCACCTGTTTATCTTTCTACCTGTCTGCCTGTCTATTTACCTGTCCACCAGCCCACATGCAGATCTGTCTACTTTATATATTTCCATAACCTGTCTATTTCTATGTCAGTATACCAGTCTACTTTTATACCTGTTTACCTATTTATTTGTCCACCTGTTTATTTTTTTACCTGTATGTCTGTCTATCTATTTACCTGCCTATCAGTCCACATGTAAACCTGTTTACTTTATATAATTTCATTACCTGTCTATTTCTATATCAGTCTATCTGCCTACTTTTTCTACCTGTCTACTTATCTACTTGTCCACCATGTTTTTACTTGTCTGTCTGTCTACCATGCAGACCAGTCTACTTAATATATTTTTATTACCTGTCTATTTCTATATGAGTCTACCTGTCTACTTTTCTACTCCTTTACCTATTTACTTGTCCCCCTGTTTCTCATTTTATTTATCTGCCGTCTACCGATTTACTTGCCTAACAGCCCACATGCAGATTTGTCTATTTTATATATTTCCATTACTTGTATTTTCTATATTAATCTATCTGTCTACTTTTTTATTTGTCCACCTGTTTATCTTTTAACCTGTCTATCTGTCTCCCTATTTACCTGCCCACGTGCAGATCTGTCTACTTTATATATTTTCATTACCTGGCTATTTCTATATCAGTTCACTTGTCTACTTTTCAACCTGCTTACCTATCTACTTATACCGCTGTTTATAGTTTTACCTGTCTGCCTGTCTAACTATTTACCAGCCTATCAGCCTACATACAGACCTGTCTACTTTGAATTATTTTATTACTTGTCTATTTCTATATCAGTCTACCTGTCTACTTCTCAATCTGTAAACCACCTGCTCATTTTTTGACCTGTCTGCCTGTCTACCTATTTACCTACTACCAGTCCACTTGTACCCCTGTCTATTTAATACTCGTTTACCAGCCTACCTGTCCACCTGTCAGTCTATCTAACTACCTGCCTATCATTATAATAGTCTATCTGTCTACTTGTCTTCTTTACAAGTTTTCTACCTAATCATCTGTCTATCTATGTCTTTCTGGCTACCTGTATAACTGTCAACCTGCTCACCTGTCTACTTTTCTAACAGTATACCTGTCAATCTGTCTAATTGTTTATCTATTAACCAATCATTTTGTTCGTATAGAAATCAATGAAAATAATTTGTAAAGATCATACTTAACTAACAAATATTAATTTTTGCAATTTTTTTCTACATCTCCAGAACCGCTAGAATTTTTTTAAATCATTCATATGAAAAACCCGGTTTTCTCAAAAAGATTCATTTTTGATACATTTCGCTTTTTATTTCCCGAATGGGTGAACCTGCCTCTGCCAAAAACTAATCATCATGTTTTCTCATCAATACAAAGCAAATGTATTTCTCTGTTTTCGCAAAAAATGAGTTCCCATTTAGTACACTTTTTGCTTCCTATCTCCAAAACGGCTGTACTAGTCTTTGCCAAAAACTAATCAGTAGCTCTTGCTCGCCATCAATACGAATCGAATGTTTTTTGAATAATTCAAATCGGTTGGTCTGCGATCTGCAAATCCTGGACGAAAAATTGTATTCATACATACACACACACACAAACAAACATGCATCTATTTTTTCTAAGGTATGCCAAATTGTTCAGGAACCTTTGAGACGGGAAAACATGCAAAAATATAGATTTTCGATTTTTCCGATTCGACTATAACTTATCCTACAGAAAGATAATGATTACATACCAATCACATTTTTATTTATTTTTCCCTTAAATAATAATTAAAACTAAAGTATCTAATGTTTACCTTAAACTTAACTTAATCAAAAACAGCACATGTAATAATCTGGTTGACATCTAGGGACCGAAATCTGCAATTTAGGACAATTCCAAATCCTTGCACATCTACATCTGGACTTATAGCGTCTTCTTGAATCCGTTTGGTGTCTTCTCACGTCAACTTTGTTGCCAACGCCTTCTAGGTTGATGTATCTTAAAATTGGTAAAACACTGATGGTAAATCAAAACATGAAAAAAATAATTTCCTGTGATACTCCAACTTCAGACACTTATTGCTAAGTTGCTAATGTTCCTTGTCAAGCAGATATAGACATAATTTTAGAAGAATGGCAAATATTATTCTTATTATATCTAATTATTACCTTTTGGATGGCTGATAAGTCTTCTTAGTTTTCCTTTGAACGTTACTAATTACAATAATAGGTTTGACAGTAGTATCGCTCCTGAATTTTCCACGATCCTCTTCAATTCTAGAGTCATCCAATGTCGAATTGATGATCTTAGGCTGATGAGTTTCTTCTTGAGTGGAATTTCTAGGCGTCGTTGTTGAAGTTGAAGACGTTTCCTGAATACAAAATTAGATGTCGTTACTGATTTTATCAGCAAACGAGTAAACGTGCCCAGGTACGTGATTGGATTTGGAATCGTGGTGAATTTGAATAAAATTGGCGAGTATTTGTGGTAAATTGGTGATTAATGGGAATGTATTATTTAGAGTTGAGGTTGTTCAACTAAATATAGCGGGATTTGCACATACTATGTTGTCGAGTTCGTGTAAATATTTTTGGAAAATCATATTAACCAATTTGTTTTACTCCAAAAACATTGCAACAATATAAAGAGCTTTTTTTATGATCTACTTAGATTATTACTATTATTATGATGTAGTTATATTATTATTACTACTGACCTGCTTATTGCCATCACTGGTGTGATCCACAAGACTATCATTGAGTTTATCGCCGTATATTTGTATCAGGCTAATTTTCGATCCAACTTCTTCATCGTCCAGTCTCTCGTACCTCCTGGACGAGTGGTGAACTGCAGCTGGTACAATCGGTTGAATCTTTACAAATGTGATATCACTGTTTTTTAGTTGTGCCTCTGTGAAGGGAGAAATCAGGAGGAGCAGGTGCGCAACCAGGATGATCCTGCAAATAAAAAAGAGTGTGTGTAGGGTTCACACGCGATTGATGTAAAACTTATTTGCTACTGTACAAAATGGCATTTAAGTAAAAATAAATATATCATATGACAATTTTGAATAATTTGTATTAGTAATATGGTAACACTAGTGATGAACACATTTTATTATTAACATTTTAAAAATTCGAAATGTTTGAAAAACCATTAAAAATCGACTTTTTTGATAATTCTGAAATTTATTATACTATATTATATTACGTTCAATTTTTTTTTTTTTTGGGAATTTTGGCATTTTTGAAAATATTTGAAACAATTGATATGTTTGAAAAACATTTAAAAATCGACTTTGTTGATAATTCTGAAATTTGTTAAAAAAAATTGAAATTTTTTAAATATTATGAAATTTGTTGAAAATTTTGAATTTTTTTTTTTGAACAATATGCGCTGCGGCAGTGTCTAGCAGTTGAACATCATAAATCTTGGCGCGGGACCCAAATGTAAATCAAAATCATACTTATTATTAAAGTATCGGATAATTTGACCGTAAAATGGCACTTTTTAAACTATTTTTCTGGATTTCAGACACCGTTGGATCTGCGTTCCTGAAAATTTAATCAATTTTCACTTCGTCAATACAAGTAAAATGATTTTTAACTTCCCGTGGGGTAAGTTATAGTAATCGCAAAAAATCGAAAATGAAAATTTTTATATATCTTTACGTTTCAGAGGTTTCTGAATATTTTGCCATACCTTAGAAAAAATGGATGTATGTGTGTGTGTGTATGTTAATATTTAAAAAATAATATTTTTGGTACGGGAAATTTCAGCGATTTGCCTTAAGGCACGATGCCATGCGCCCCACTAGTTAAATCATTAAAATCGGTCGCAAAAATTATATCCGCATATACTAACACGCACGCACACACACACATCTATGCATTCATTTTTTTAGGGTATGCCAAAATGTTCTGAATCTAAAGTAATGCAATTTTTTTCTGCGATTACTATAACTTACCTTACAAAAAAATTATTAGGATTATGACATGACTTGCTCTGATATATTATTAAGTCATTTCTATCTTCCGAAAGAAGAAAAAGAAGTTTATGTTTTCGCAAAAAATCCAAATTGCTAATATTATGTTATATTTATTGCTATTTTTGATTGCATACTAAATCGGCTAAACTGGTTTAAAAAAATATGAAGTTTTAAATTTAAAAACAATTCAAAATTTCAAAATTTGTTTAGAACAAAGAATTTCAAAACATTATCTTTAGCATACCACACACTGCAATAAATAAATTCAATAAATATAAAAGAATTCGTTTTTTGTAGATGTTTAATTACAACGTTTCTGAACTAGATACGTTCCATCAACAGGTTTTTTCTATCAAAAACATTTTTTATATATACTAACACTATTAACGACGAAAAATACAGAAAACACAATACAGAAAAAAGTTTTTTAATATAGAGGAATGGATTATGTACCAGACAAAAGTAAATATGTAGATAGCATATATAGATCAATCAATATTGTAGGTAAATAATTTTTGCTACTCATTTTTATTTTTATTTTATATAATTTTTTAAATTCTTTTATTTTTATTTTTCTTTAAACCTTTCTTTACTTTTATCTGGTACATAATCCATTCCTTTATATTAAAAAAAAAACTTTTTTACTTAATATTCTGTATTCTTTGTCATTAATAGAGTTAGTCTATATGAAAAAAAACTTTTTGACAGAAGAAACCTGATGATGGAACGTATCTAGTTTCGAAACGTCGTAATCAATCATTTACAAAAACAATTTGTATTTATTGATTAGATTTATTGTTCAGAAACGAAACATATCAAATATATATATTTCCATGCTATTTCCATACAAAGTTTGATTGAATTGCGCGTTATCTAAAAGTTAATATTAAGAGTTAAAACTTTCAGAGAATTGTTTTTTATCAATTTGGAACCATTTGAACTCTTGGGAGCAAGAAAATTCGAAAATGTCCATATTAAGGACCACCCTAATATATAAATCTAATTATTTAACAGAGTAAAGAAAAGTTATTCTTATACGAATCTCTAGAAAACAAATAGGTCTAACAACTAATTAGTATAAAACATATAAATAAATTAATATAAATAACATTACCTTAAGCTTAATTCCAACATCACAATTACAAAATATATTATAATAATAATTACAACTTTATTTTTTTACAAACACATTCAATTACCAATTTGCATCAATCACATCAATTGATGTCATGAGAACTTACTAATAATGTTATAAAATGTATCAAATGAATTTTATTTATTTTTTAATTTTATTCAAAATGATTAATTGTTGTATTGTAATTGTAATTTATTAGTTTAGTGTTTTTATTTACTAATAATTGGCCCTTGGTGCCCAAAGGACGTTTAAACAATGAATGAACAAGGCCGAAACACCGGCGTGGCTATTTATAACCTTCGTCAGGTTAAGTTCAATGTAGTTCTTCAGGTTCGTAAAACTGAAAACAAAAACTCAATTACACATTAACAGACACGTATTCAGGACTCTAGTAATTATTAGTGTGGATAGAAGACTATTGGCTAGTTGCCACGCCATAATTTATTATAAGAAGTAAGAGACTAGTGGTGCATGGTATCGTGCCTTAAGGCAAATTGCTGATACTTCCCGTAAAAAAATAAAAATTTTAAAAAACCTTTAAAATTTTTTGAAAACTGATGAAAATGAGATTAATGAGATTTTTGAAAAAAATTGACCTTTTTGAATAATTTGAATTTTGATATTTCGTTTTTTTTTAAATTTGTGGCTTTTTTTAATTTCTGGCTCTTTTGGCTCCGTATCTCCAAAACGGCTAGACCTGCTTTTGCCAAAAACTAAGTGAGCACGTCTCCTTATCAATAGGAATTGAATGTTATTTGAATCATTCAAATCGGTTGATCCGGGTTCCCGAAATCGTCGATGAAAAATTCTATCCGCACATACACACACATCAATTTTTTCTAGGGTATGCCAAAATGTTCAGAAACCTTTCAAACGTAAAGATATATAAAAATTAGCATTTTCGATAATTTTTTGCGATTACTATAACTTAAGGTATAAGTTACTTTTTGTCTTAAGAGTAAATTAGAAATGAGATCAAGATAAAAAAATGGACATTATAAAATGTTATGTTACGGTATGAGTTGGTAGTAAGAAACTGTCAAAAAGCTATGTATTTGTTGTCCGATCAGTTTTACACATAAAACCTAACCTCCAAAAGGCACAAACATCAAATAACAATTTTACCCTAAGTGCAACTTTCTGATGTCTCTTTGAAAACACATATGTGAAGTTAGGTTTTATGTCTAAATAATGCCTGATAGTAGAAATACATACATAGATTTTGGCAGTTCGTTACTACCAACTCATACGATTATAGACCCGTAACATAACCTATTTATGTCATCTGAAAATTAGCCACTCTGTTAGTTAGATAACATTTTAATTTGTTTAAGAATTTCTTTGTATTTTTTTTGCTTTGTGTCTTGCCTGTATTTTCATTTTCTACTTCTTTATATAAAAGCTAGTAAATATTTTTAACTTCCCGTTGTTCCAGTAATAGCAAAAAAAAATTTCAAATATGTTTTTTCATTTATCTTTACGTTTCATAGGTTCTGAACATTTTGACATATCTTAGAAAAAATGGATGTATGTGTGTGTGTGCGAGTGTGTACGTATTTGTGGATACAATTTTTTGTCGACGATTTCGAGAACACCGATCAACCAATTTAAATAATTCAAAAAACATTCGATTCATATTGATAAGGAAACGTGCTGATTAGTTTCTGGCGAATGCAGGTCTAGCCGTTCCGAAGATACGGGGCAAAAAGTGCCAAAAACGGTAACTCAGTTTTTAAGAGAACGGAGCATCCGATTTTAATAATTCAAAAAACATTTTACTTGTATTGACAAGATGAAGAACTGATCAAATTTTCATAAAAGCAGGTCTAGCGGTTTCGGAGATCTAATGAAAAAGTTAAAAAAAAATGCCATTTGGCAGTCAAAAATGATCATTAGACATATGCGCATCAAATTATCAGATATTTTATAGAGATTTTAACAATAAGTATAAATTTTGTTTGCATTCCTATGGGTTCCGTATTAATGTTTATTCGTTAGACGGCGACGCGGCGCTTACGCGCTTTGATATTGCTTTGAAAAAAAAAGTTCAGAATTTCCAAAATATGTCAAAATAAAGAAAACAATATTTAGTCTCTGACAATCCCAAAAAAAAAAAATTTTGGATATAAACGCTAATCATCGCGTTTATGTGGGCTCGCTTGTCATGTTCGACATTCACTTGTTTTTCCGTATGAGTTTTTGTTGAATTTTCCGAATGTTTGATGTTATTTGTATAAATAAATACTTTATTAATCGCAGCCAGTGTTCCTTATTTGTGCTTCCGGAGTCAATTTGTTCCTCAGAATCCATTTCCTACAACGATCTGAGAATTCCAGACTTCAAGCAGCCATCCGACTGGGCCGCCTTCCAAGCAGGTAACATCTAGTATATCCTTAATATATTCAATTTTACCAAATCCTCGGAATAGCTGTTGAATCAAATTCAATAAGCTATTCCGAAAGGGTCTAACCAACCCCCATCCTTAACAACAAGAGCTATTAAATATTTTAATATTATTATTAGTACTTTACCCGAAAATAAAATCATAGCTGAGAAACACAACTTAATTTTCTTTTTACCGACTTTTCTAACTTCTGCTGCCTCTCTTCATTGCCTTGTGCTTTGGCTTTCAATTTCCTGTAGATTTCTTCTTCACGTTCTCGTCTTTTCAGACAAACTATTTTACCTGTAATGACGTCATAGATAAGACAATCTATTCCTAATTTGGTTCGAATCATAGATAAAAGAAATAAAAATTGATCGCTAACATGGTCGCTTCACCATTAGTTTAATTTTAATTTTTTTCGCACTCTATAGGGGCGCCACTGACGTAGCACGTAAATTTACCACTATCTTCAATTCTAGATAATATTTATATAAATGCATAATATAGAAAACTATAATTAATTGTAATAAATAAAATATATTTTTAACTAAATTATATTTATGATTTCATAAAAATATGTAATAAAAGAATTAAACGTTTGAAACGTACGTGTATTATTGTAAGGTAATCAGTTATTTCAAAAAATGATGAATTTGGGCACAGTAGACCCTTTGTTGAGTGCGGAAAACACTAAATCTGAGTAAAGCCATGGGGTTAAACACAGAACAAGTGCGCTTTACACTTATGAGTGTTTTCAGCATATCACAGATGGTGCTAGTGTGCTTCAAATTCAGCGTTTGTTTTAAAACACAGTCTCTCTAGATATAGTACACGTTTGTATGAAAAAAATGCTTATTTTTTCTCATCATATATTTTTTACAGCATATTTGTGATTTTGTTGAAAATATATTTTGTACGCGTATATTCTGTTCTCATTTCATTTAGTCAAATTAGTCAGGTTCATCTTTTATATATTATATACTCAAATAAATCTTATCTAGAATTGAACCTAATGGTAAATTTACGTGCTACGGTTGGTGGCGACCTCTATGATATGCTGAAAGAACTAAAATTGATGCAATTTCAAAGCGGCCGTGTTTGCAATCTATTTATACTAATTTATCTATGGGTAAAGCACAATTGTTCTGAGTTTACCACCCATGATCGGAACCATGTACAGCGCCCCCATGGAGTGCGGAAATAATTAAAGTTGAAGAAATGACAATGCGTCCGACTTTGCTAACTATTTTTTTTTATTTAGATATATATACATTATTTTCATATCTCAGACAGACAGAAGTGCCTGGTATGAGAGATTATGAAAACAGTCTACTTTTCTACTTCTTTTATCTATGGTTCCGATCCAGTTTCCTCTTTTTCACAATAAATTCAGTAAAGTTCTTTCCTTGTTCAATTTTGTGTTATATACAAAGTGTTTTCCGTAGACGTATTAGGTACTGTAAAGGTATTTGCGGCTTCATCAGCGATAATTGCAGCTGATGACCATCTTCTTCGGAGTCATTACCGTCTGGAGGACAACTCGCGAGGTAATTTTTTCCCTTCGATCACACACCGATGCGAATCTACCTCCTTCTACCACAACAAGAGCAGGGGAGATAAACATATTCGAGAAAAAAATTACTAACTTTCTTTAGAGAAATAATCATAAAAATTCGAAAATGAAAATTTTTGCATATCTTTACGTTTCAACGGTTTCTGAACATTTTGGTATACGTCAGAAAAAATGGATGTATGTGTAAACAATTTTTGTGGTAACTGGGTAAAAAGCATCGTCTTAACGCAAATAGCTGGAACTTTCCGTATCATTTTTTTTTATTTATAAATATTTTTTAAACTTTGAAAAAATTTTATTTTGAGAACTTTGAAATTTCTGAAAGAAATATTTTTTTTGTATATTTTAAAATATTTTGAAAATTTTAAACTGTCGTTCAAAGCAATCGCGCTGTTTTAGCTGAATAGATACAAAATATCAAAGCGCGTACGCAGTCTAACGGGCAAACAATGTCACGGAACACATAGAAATGTAAACATTTTTTTTTCTTATTATTAAAATATTTATGAATTATCTGATAATTTAATGTGCATATGTCTAATGATCATTTTTGACCGCCAAATGTCATTTTTTTTACTTTTTTCACTCGATCTCTAAAACCGCAAGACCTGCCTTTTTAAAACTTTAATCAGTTCTGTATGTTGGCAATACAAGTATATTGTTTCTTGAATTATTCAAATCGGACGCTTCGTTTTCTTAGAAACTGTGTTACTGTTTTCAGCTCCTTTAGCCCCTTATCTTTAGAACGGCTAGACCTGTCTTTGCCAAAAACTAATAAGCACGTCTCCCCATCAATAGAAATCGAATGTTTTTTAAATCATTCAAATCGGTTGATCCGTGTTTCCGAAATCGTCGACGAAACGAATAGAAACACACACACACATTCACATTTTTTCTAAAGTATGCCAAAATGTTTAACAACCTCTGAAACGGAAAGATATAAAAAAATATTTTTACATCTATACGTTTCGGCTATAATCCTAGCCTTCGTTCAGTGAAAAAATTTCATTTTAATTTTACATGTACAATTAATTGTACATATATTGTACATCGGCGAATGTTGTGATTATTGAGCCCCTGCTTCGGACAAGAGGGGCTTCCAAAAATTCTGTCTCTTTTAAAGAGACAATTAAAAAGTGTTGCAAGATCTTACGAAAATGCTTCTTCCACGAAGAAGGGTTATATATATATAGAAATGAAGTAGAGTTGTCGAATATATTGTCCAGATAAATACCAGGCAGGCAGTACTATACAGCGCGAGTTAGCGCGCGAAATAACCAATTCTGACATATCACGAATAAACGAATATTAATATGTGACGGTCTGATTATTATTGTTTCATACAGTAAAATATTACTATTTCAGTTATATTAAGATATATTACTAACAAACTATTACTTTCTGAATCTAAATATAATTTTAAATATCAATTTTTGCAAAAATAAAAATAGAAAAATTCTTTTCTTCAATCATGAATAATGACATAAAAATGTAATTTATTATTTATTAACTTTTCGAAGGAGAATTTTTTTTCGAAAAAAAAAATTGGTTCGATATTTAAAGTTATTTTGAATGGAATGAGACCAAACTAGGAAAAAGTATGTAATTTAAATACCATTTGATGTAACTCTATAAGGAACAAAATTTGTAACTTTTGTGCAACGACCTGCCCAAACCGTTTTTTTTTGTAAATAGCAAAAAAGTTTAATATTTTCGTCCTCGTTCTAGGCCAGAATTTTGAACTAATTTTGAAAATTCAAAAATTATTCGTAAGATATAGGTAGGGCATCGCGTCGATTAGTTTTTTGTGAAGATCTGTCAAGCCGTTTTTTCGTAATTTATTGTTGAAATTTTTCTTCAGACAATTTTGATAAAACTTTATGTAATGATAAACTTCATAGTCTGTAATCATGTACCAAGTTTTCGGGCGCACGGATCAACCGATTTGAATGGTTTAAAAAAATTCGATTTCTATTAATAGGGAGATGTGCTGATTAGTTTTTGGCAAAGGCAGATCCAGCCGTTAAGGAGATATGGAGCAAAGAGTGCAAAAAATAGAAATCGAGTTTTTGAGAGAACGGTACATCCGATCTGTGTGATCCAAAAAACATTCAGTTTGTAATGATGGGTTATTAGTTTTTGGCAAAGGTAGGCTCATCGGTTTCGGAGATACAGAGATAAAAGTTAAAAAATGGCAGTTTTTAAGGGATCTAAGCGTTCGATTTAAATGATTCAAAGAACTTTCTGCTTGTCTTAACAAAATAATTGCTTTTGGAAAAAAAAAATTTTTGTTTCTAATTTTTTTTTTTCAAAAAATATTTTTGTAATTTTGGATTAAAAATTGAAAAAATTACCCAGGCTAAGCACAGTCTAAGCGCCACTCTGGTACAAATGTTTACCCAAGTGCGTTTAGACTGTATATGTACTGTAGCACTTTTTCAATTTTGTGAAAACTATTGAAAAATGTGAAAATGCCGCCAAGCTAAGTACAGTATAAGTGAAAATGTCGCACAGAATCATTTGCAAATGCGTTTAGACTGTGACTATACGGGAGCACTTTTTCAATTTTGTGCAAATTAGGCAACTATTTTTTTTTTTAAATTGAATTCGAAATGAAATGACGATTGTTAGTGTTCTGGAGATAAATTGATTTATTTATAATATACATTTAATTTGCTCAGATATAACAAGATAGCAAAAATAATAAAAGTTACAGTATTTGTAGTAATATATTTGAAAACGTTTAAAATTTCTCAAATATTTCATTACGGTACGGGAAGTTCCAGCAATTTACCTTAAGGTACGATGCCATACACCACTAGTTAAAATTAAAATTAAATTAAAGAATAACATAATTTATATCATCTGTTTCAAGTTTTAAAAATGTATTTTATTTGTGTATGAACGTCAACTGTAATCAATAGCTACAAGCAAAGCTCCTCGGAAAGTACAGACGCTTTGGCACAGCGGAGAGAAATTTTAAACTTTGATGATTTTTTACAATTCAACCGCTTATCGTGGGCCTATAATATTTTAATATGTTATTTCAGACCATGATGTCTAACGCTATACAAAGTTTTATCTGAACAACAACAAAAATTCTATAGTGTTTATTACGTAATAAATTTATGACTGTTTTAGAATTATAAAAAAAACATAATAATTAGGAATAGTATTCTGTTTATAGACTATTGTTATTTTTTGTACATAGTTCGTCTAATTATAAGTTTAACGACTTTTAATTAACAAAGGTTATTGACCATATTAATCCGAAGTAAAAAATCAGATAAAGTCAAAAATCTTTGAATGGAACGCGTTACAATAATTAGCATGTACATATTATATATGTATATATATATATATATATATATTAACAATGATTTTTTTATTTATTAACTTCTCATAGAGCAAGCTATAGTAATTGTCCAAAAATCGAACATAATTTTCTTTGCATATCTTTACGTTTCAAAGGTTTCTGAACATTTCGCCATACCTTAAAAAAATCGATGTATGTGTGTATGTGTTTTGCAATTTTTCGTCCACGATTTCGGGCGCACGGATCAACCGATCTGAATGATTCATGATCATTCGATTCCTACTGATGATAAGACCTGGTGAATAGTTTTTGACATAAACCGGTCTAGCCGTTTCGGAGATACTAAGCATAGACTGCAAAAATAGAAATTAAATTTTTGAGAGAATAGACGATCCGATTTGAATGACTCAAAAAACATTCAAATCGTAATGATGGGGAGAAGTGGTGATTACATTTTGTCAAAGACAGGTTCAATCGTTTTGAAGATACTTAGCTAAATGTGCAAATAGTAATAGTTTTTGAGAGAACGAAGAATTTGTTTTGAATGATTCAGAAAACCTCTTGCTTGTATTGATGAAACGATTGTGTTTGAGGAAAACAACTTTTTTATATCGAAAAAAAAATCCTATTTTAATTGTAAGTCGAGCTAGCATTCTAAAGCTCATTTATATAATTGAAATAATTAATTTGAATTTTGCCATTCAGTGTATATAATTCTTATAAATATGAGATAAGATCCTTTATTCTAATGCAGCTTCACTAAGTTTTGTTTATTTTCTTTTCATGTAAACTTATATGAGCATCATAGTTCAATTTATAAGCTCTTATATTTTGTCTATAAAATACGAATAATAAAAGTTACAGTATTTATAATAATATTCAAAACATTTAATATTCTTCGAATATTTCATTACGGTACGGGAAGTTCCAGCAATTTGCCTTAAGGCATGATGTTATACACCATAAGTTTTATTTTACTTTAATATTGATTTTTTGTTGCATAACTATGTGTATATATTAATGGGGCAGTTTTGTCGTAACAGAGCTCATGTCGGTCTTTCTCAGGGTCCATGTCTCTGATCCATACAGAGCTATGCTCCTTACGTAACAATTTGGAGCATAGCTCTGTACGGATAGGAGATCTGGACTCTGATATATACATGCGTACACACAATACACATACACAATATACATGCATATAGGTATGTGTATGTGTTTCCGTATGTACGTATATTATATATGCAATGTATTTATATTATACATTGGCTAATGTTATGAATTTTGAGCCCTTCTTTCGAAAAAGATGGGCTTCCAAAAATTTGTCTTGTTTAGACAAGCAATGACAGTAATCCAGACACCGACAATGATGCTCAGTCCCAGCCTCAGATGTGATAAAACTCTCGAACCTTTCCTCTCGAATATATGAACAAGTGGCAGTACTATACAGCGCGAGTTAGCGAACCAGTTCTGTCATATCGCGAATAAATTAATATTAATATGTAACAGGTATGGTTTTTATTATTTTTACAATAAAATTTTATTATTTCAGTATAGACGGATATATTAATAAGCAGACTATTACTTTCTGCATCTAAATATTATTTAAAATATCAATTTTCGAAAAAAAAAAATTAGAAAAATACTTTACTTTACATAAAAACGGTCTTTCTCAGGGTCCATGTCTCTGATCCATACAGAGCTATGCTCCTTACGTAACAATTTGGAGCATAGCTCTGTACGGTTAGGAGATATGGACTCTTATATATACAATGTACATACACACGTGCAATATACATACACATTAAACATACATATAGGTATGTGCATGTGTTTCCGTATGTACGTATATTGTATATGCAATGTATTTATATTATACATTGGCTAATGTTATGAATTTTGAGCCCTTCTTTCGAAAAAGATGGGCTTCCAAAAATTTGTCTTGTTTAGACAAGCAATGACAGTAATCCAGACACCGACAATGATGCTCAGTCCCAGCCTCAGATGTGATAAACTCTCGAACCTTTCCTCTCGAATATATGAACAAGTGGCAGTACTATACAGCGCGAGTTAGCGAACCAGTTCTGTCATATCGCGAATAAATTAATATTAATATGTAACAGGTATGGTTTTTATTATTTTATACAATGAAATTTTATTATTTCAGTATAGACAGATATATTAATAAACAGACTATTACTTTCTGCATCTAAATATTATTTAAAATATCAATTTTCAAAAAAAAAAAAAATTAGAAAAATACTTTACTTTACATAAAAATGTCGTTTATCATTTATTAAGTTCCTGAAGGTGAAGTTTGTTTTTGAAAAAAACAATCGGTTGCTAATTTTGTTTTCTCGACGTTTCAAGTCATTCTGAATCGAATGAGACCAAATTTGCAAAAATAATATGTATGCGTGTATGTAAGCCGATGTTTGACCGTTATTCGAAGTTTTCTCAAAAATTGCTAGACCGATTTTAAAAATTTAAAAACCGTTCGATGTAACTCGATATGGAACAACATTTGTAACTTTTGTGCAACGACCCAGCCAACCATTTTTTTTTCTAAATAGCAGAAAAGTATAAAATTTTTGTCCTCGTTTTAGGCCACCATTTTGAACCGATTTTAAAAAGTCAAAAATTATTTGTAAGATATAGGTAGGCAAACGCGTCGATTATTTTTTTTTTTGAAGATCGGTCAAGCCGTTTCTTCGTAATTCGTTGTTGAATTTTTTCGACAATTTTGATAAATCTTTGAATAATGATAAACTTCATAGTCTGCAATCATGTACTAAAATATTATAGGCCTACGATAAGCGTTGTGTGTGTGTGTGTGTTTCTATTCGTTTCATCGACGATTTCGGAAACGCGGTCAACCGATATGAATGATTCAAAAACATTCGATTACTATTAATGAGGAGACTTGTTTATTACTTTTTGGCAAAGGCAGGTCTAGCCGTTCCGAAGATACGGGGCAAAAAGTGCCAAAAACGGTAAATTAGTTTTTGAGAGAACGGAGTACCCGATTTGAATGATTTGAAGAAAAAACATTTTATTTATATTGACTAAACGAAGAACTTTTTAAATTTTTAGAAAGGCGGGTCCAGATTTTGTAGACTCTCAATAAAAAAGAAGTTAAAAAATTTTAGAGGTATGGAGCGCAAAGGGTGTAAAACGGTTATGCAGATTTTGACTTATTTTGAGCAAATGAAATTGTCTATCCATTTGCCGTGCGATCAGGCGTATTTTACATATAAACAAACAAGGAATAATGATCTGAAAACAGAATTCTAGATGATGCAGTATTCATAACATTATTTCCTTGCTTGTTCATACGTAAAATACGCCTGATCGCACGGCAAATAGATGCACTTTTTCATCATTTTTAATACTAATCATTCATCATTTTTAATAATAATAGTAAAATGGCCAAGACCTGCGAGTATTAGGGTGATCCTCACATTTAAGGTAGAAATTCCCAGTGACCATCTTTATAGCGTAACTCAACAATTATTTATCCACTATCTATTCATATGGATACTTTTAATAAATCACTGATTGATTTAATTTAATTTTTAATAAAACCTTGAAGTGTTTTGCGTGACAGTAAGAAATAACTACCGAAACAGGTCGCTTGTTATTATGAAGTACCTACATGCATAAAATTGCACATAAAAGTTATTAACACGATGTATGTCGTGCGAATTTTAATGCTATAGGCATATTTTTATATTTATTTATTGGTTTGGAGTTATTGCAGGTAAGGAAAACATTCAATAATATTAAAAAATCTAAATAAAAAATTGGTTAATAATACTATAAATATGTTTTTTCCTTAATGTATAAAAATCTCTATACTATTCTATATACAGTAATAATACGAATTAATATTATTAGATGAAGCTTATGTTTCTGTGAAAACATCTCATTTGCTAATTATATATTTTTTTGACAATATAAGTCATTTTAAATCAAATGAGACCAACTTTGAAAAAAGTATGCGTATGTCAGGGTGTTCCTTAATATGGATGTTTTTGATTTTCCTTGCTCCTAGGGACTCCAAATTGATAAAAAACAATTCTCTGAAAGTTTAGCTCTTAATATTAACTTTAAGATAGTCCGCACTCCAATCAAAGTTTCTTAGTTTTTCTCCCTAAGTAAATACTTATTTTATAAATATCAACATCAAATTTTTGTTGCAATTTTTTTATTCGTGATCAAAATAAGCAAATACACTGTAATTCTCAAAACTTTCATTCACTTGTCACTAATTTATAAAACAAATGAATTTTACTCATGTTATTTTTATAATAACTTAAAGTTAATATTAATTGCTAAAACTTTCAAAGAATTCTTTATTATCAATTTGGAAGCATTTGAGCCCCTGGGTGCAAGGAGTTTCAATAACATCCATATTAAGGACCACCTTATACACTGTATATGTATGTAAAGCGATTTTTAACCTTTTATCATCGTTTTCTCAAAAACGGCTGAATCATTTTCAAAAATTTACGAGCCGTTCGATGTATCTCGATAAGGAATGAAATAAGTTAATAAAATTTTGGCTTTGAGTTTTGTGCGATGATCGGCTGAGCCGTTTCTTTGGATAAGCATAAAAGAGTAAAAATTTTTGTCCATAGTTAGCCCACAATTTGGAATGGATTTTAAAAATTTAAAAACTGTTCGACAGATATTAGTTAGAAATCGTATTGATTAGTTCTGCTAGATTGTATCTTTCTAATTAAATGTTAAAACAATTTTTTTCATCAATTTTATGAAAGTCTTGAGAAAATAGCATACTAAAATGTTATAGACCTACGATAAGCGGTTGAATTATAAAAATTCGTTGAAGTTTGAGAAATTGTAGTGCTTTTATGCTATACTAATCAGCATTTGCCGAGTATATAAACGTTTCGTGTATCGCTACTGATTACAGTTGACGTCCACGCTTAAATAAAATATATTTTCAAAACCTAAACTAGATGAAATAAAATGTGTTAAACAAATTAGTATAACAAATAGTTATAAAGAAGATATTAAATGTATGTTTAAAATATATCAGTTTGTTATTTTGTTTTTCAGTTAAAGTGAAAATTTTATTTGCGAAATAAACAGTTAAACATTTAACCTAAACAGCTGAATTTCATTTGTTATTGATTAAGTTAATTATTTATACCTATCGGAAAATTCATGCAACTTGCCTTAGGGCATAATGCCACTTACAACTAGTTTTATTTTCATATTTTGTGTATACATAACTAATTAAAAGTTCATGAATATTTATTTGCCAATTACTTATTCATAAAATAAGTACATATGTTAATCTATTTGAAGACCACTATAATAATACAAGTATTATAAATAGAATACACAAAATTTAAAAGATTTTATTAATACTCATAACAAATTATAAATAAATATATATATATATATATATATATATATATTGTGTTTTGAATTATATAAATCAACACTATAAACTATGAGGCTAATTCTCGGATAAAATATAAATATTATGGCGGGTCTAGATCATAGACCTTGCACTACATGGACTGCTAGTCCTCATATGTTTTCCATGTTATAAAGTGTCAAAAGATAGAAGGGGACTGTAACGCCAGTTAGTGAACGAGCGTTGCCGACAATCGTGGAACGCTCTCGATTGATTAAATGTCATGTCATATGTCACGTGCTTAACCTAAAATTAAATCTTGTTTTTGAAATTGTTTAATTGTTCTGAAGAAAAAAACAAACTGATATATGGCTATACACCTTACAATAATTTAAATAATAATATAAATAATATGAATAATAATAAAATAATATAAATTTAAAAAAATATAACAAAATTACATGCTAGTGCAATATATTATATGCTCGATTTGCATAAACAATAAAGAATATTTGCATAAACAATGGATATTATAGATTATATTATATAATAATAGTAATTATTAGTATTATAGATTATATTATAAAATAATAGTAAGTTGATGTAATTCAAATATGATCTGTGATAGTTTCATTCTAATAATATAATGGCAATTGTGTGTGCTGATAATTTTGTAAGAATTTTGATATTAATAATATTTCCCCTGTGAAAATAAATGTACATGAAATCGAATTCACCTGTTAAAATCGATTTATACATTATAAGATCTTTGCATGTATATGACGTTTAAACATTCGGGAGTCTCCACGATTGTCGGCAACGCTCGTTCACCCAATGACGTCACAATCCCCTTTTATCTTTTGACACTTATTTTGCGCTCGACTAGCAGTCCATGTAGTATATATAAATAAATAAATAAATAAATATAAGGTATATGCTCTATATTCGTATGAGGTGGTGGTAACAAACTGTCAAATAGTATGTATTTGTTATATACATAAAATCTAACCTACAAAAGGCACAAATATCATAACAATCTTATCATAAGTGCAATTTTTTGATAACACATACGTGAAGTTAGGTTTTATGTGTAAAACGCCTAAATACATAGCTTTTTGATAGTTTATCACTACCAACTGATACTAATATAGACCTGTGATTAAATATTACTACAATATTTAACTTTCAGCAGAGTAAGTTATAGTAATCGCAAAAAAATCGAAAATAATTTTTTTATGTATCTTAACGTTTCAAGGGTTTCTGAACATTTTAGCACACATTAGAAAATATTGATATATGTATGTGTGTATGTATGTGTGTGTGTTTGTTTGTGTGTACGCGTGTGTGTGTGCGGATACAAATTATTTTCGACGACTTCGGGAACACGATTTGAATGATTTAAAAATCATTCGATTCCTATTGATAAGGAGACGTGCTGATTAGCTTGAAAAAACATCAAAATTTCCAAAAAAAATTCAAAATATTTCATAATATAAAAAAATAATTAATTTTATTCCCAAAATAATTCATTTTTTAAAAAAAATATTTTTTTTTTCAAAAATTTCAAAATTGTCAAAAAAATTGGTATCTTTTTAAAAAAAAAATTTTTTTGGTACGGAAAGTTCCAGCAATGTGCTTTAAAGCACGATGTCTTGTACCACTAGTGTTATTTTATCCGAGAATTAACTCTTATATAAATATTAATTATAAAAAAAAATAATATATTATTCTCTGAAGATTTCGATCGACCTCGGTGTAACCCTTCACCGGGCAGCTTGCTATAAAGAAGTATGCAGGCGCCCGAAGAAGAGCCACAACGAAATAATCAATTAAATAAATAAATAATTCATTATTAAACAATATTAAATCCATTTGAATTGAATTCCACGTAACCTTAGGAAACAAATCTATTTTTTACCATCCGTATATTAGCAGGAACTGCAAAAAAAATTGTATTGATATAATATGATAATAAATTATTATTGTTATACGGCAATAAGAGTATATTGAGAATGTGATAAAAGACAAATAATATTAATAGGATAAATTAATAATTATCTATTTGCTGTGCAATCAGACGTATTTTACATATAAACAAAGCAAGGGAGAATGTTATGATAACTGCAGCATCTATAATTCTGTTATCATAACATTCTCCCTTGCCTATTTATATGTAAAATACGCCTGATCGCACAGCAAATAGACATTTTCATAATTTTTAATACCAAGAACAAGCATAAGAGGGCGTGGCCATGACAACGCTATTTTATGAGCTCTCGTATGGCAGAATTGCCTCATAATTTCAAATTAAATTATTAGATTATTTTAATTTTATCATTTTTTTCAAAAACTGATTGGTTTCGATTATTGTGATTTCTCATAAATTAATTTGCAAAGATGAGGTAATATAAATTTATCCAAATTATTTATTTATTTCTTAACTTGATTGATATTATATTTATAATTATTGATTACGACTTGCTATTAAAAAAATAAATGTATTATTGAATTATCTAATAAAGACATTGTCAATAATAAATATATTGTCAATAATGATTGATATTAAAATTTTTCAAAAAGAATTAAATGAAATATATTATAGCCAAGGATATTTAAAAAGCTATAAAATAATTTAATTTTGCTACATTTTTAAAGAAGAAATTATTTAATTTGGGACTAATATTGTTATAAAATGTGTTGAATAATTTTTTCAATTGTTAATCAGTTTTTTTTTATTTTGTATCGAGCTAAAGAGTATTTTTATGCTAATTTTAATAATTATTTTAATTATACAGCAAAATTTACTAAAATTCTTCCAAAATATAGATATTTAATTAAATTCAGTCACATTTTCGGAAAAAACACCTTATACATTTGGTACTTGAATTTAGAAAAAAAAAAAACTTTTTGAAAAAAAATTACATTCTTATTAGCAGAGTAAGCAAAATTTATTAGTTTAGTTTGAAAATTGTTTTTAATTATTCGTAATTTGTTTAAATCTTTAAAAATAAGAATTTTTGAGAAATATATTAGACATATATTAAGAAAACAAACTAAATAATACAATTATATTATATATATTTAGTAGGGTAGTTCTTAATAATTTTCGAATTTTCTTACTCCCACAGGTGTAGATGCTTCCAATTTGATAAAAAAAAATCTCAAGAAGTTTTACCTCTTAATATTAACTTTTAGATAGAGCGTAATTCAATCAAAATAGCACGAAAAACATTTTAATATTTTTTTAAAATATTTTTAGGTATACCTTAGCGACAAATGAATTAAAAGTGAAAATTCGTGTCATTT
Source organism: Ctenocephalides felis (assembly GCF_003426905.1). Taxonomy (NCBI): domain Eukaryota; kingdom Metazoa; phylum Arthropoda; class Insecta; order Siphonaptera; family Pulicidae; genus Ctenocephalides; species Ctenocephalides felis. The sequence continues at coordinate 7,731,197 of NW_020538040.1, forward strand.
TTTTATTGAAAATTCAACGCTTTGTAAAACAGGTTTTTCATAATTCGTTTTGTAGAGAGTCGAATTTTGAATAAAACTCAGTCATTTGTTTGCTAAGTTATATCTAAAAAACATTTTTAACATTTTTGATGATCATGATTTTTTCATGATATTTCCATACAAAACTTTGAATTGCGCACTATCTAAAACACAATATTAAGAGCTAAAACTTTTAGAGAATTGTTTTTTACCAGTTTGGAACCATTTGGCCCTTAGGAGCAAGGAAATTCGAAAATGTCCATATTGAGGACCACCCTAAGATATATATATATATATATATATATATATATACATCAATTTAAATTTTCAAAGGTAAAAAGTGATCAATTCCAACCAATTTTCACTTTTTTAATTATTTGAAAATTTCAAAAAACACACACTAATTTTATAATAATAATAATAATAATAATTAGCACTCACTAAATATTATTATATATATATTTTTAGTATTTTTTATATTTTAATCTTTTAAAGGTAAACCTGTTTTTTTTACTTTGAAATTATTATAAAATGTTAAAATGCAAAAAATGTTTTAGCACTTTCTGAAGTACAAGACGTCTCATATAACAGATAGAATTAAAAAATAGAAAATAATAAATTTATAAAAAATTGAAGCTTTTCAGTTCAGAAAAGTGAAAAATTTCATCTTTTGTTAACAATTTTATAGTTTAAAAAAAATCACATACCTTTTAACATTATTTTCTAAAACTTTTACGCTTGTTCCACAATACCAAGGTTTTATAAATTAATTAACACAAAAACAAATTTGGTGTAATTCCCAAACTATTTTGGTGTAACTATTAACAAAACTGTTTTGAAATTAACTGTTTTCTCCCAGAGATGTTTCATCGACTAAATCCTTTCGACAACTGATTCCTTTTAAAATATGCAAGTTTATATTATAGTAAAAATTAAATGAAAACTGATTATGGGAATGATTTTATCCTGAAAGAGAAAAAATCTGACCGTTTCCTGTCGCCTGATTAAATTTGTTCGTAGACGATATGTACGTGTGGTTAGCCGAGATAACGACGAACGGCTTTATGTGAAGACCCTTTCACACTCACACGGCATTCGATAGATAAAGTAGATATTTCATAAACTAGTGGTGCATGGCATCGTGCCTTAAGACAAGTTGCTGGAACTTCTCGTACCGTAATTAAAAATCTTGGTGACACAAAATGTGTACACATTATTAAAATCTCTATAAAATATGTGATAATTTGATGTACATATGTCCAATAAACATTTTTGAACGCCAAATGACATTTTTTTAACTTATTTTTATTGAGAGTCCATAACCGCTGGACCTGCCCCTTCCCAAAAATTTAATCAGTTCTTCATTTTTTCAATACAAGTAAAATGTTTTTTGAATTATTAAAATCGGACGCTCCGTTCTCTTAAAAACTGAGTTACCGTTTTCGGCTCTTTTTGCCCCGTATCTTCAAAACGGCTAGACCTGCCTTCGCCAAAAACTAACCAGCACGTCTTCTTATCAATAAGAATCGAATGTTTTTTGAATTATTCAAATCGGTTCATCGGTGTTCTCAAAATCGTCGACGAAACGAATAAAATAACACACACACATTATTTCTAAGTATGCCAAAGTGTTCAGAAACCCCTGAAACGTAAAAATATATAAAAAACATTTTCACATCTATACGTTTCGGCTATAATCCTAGCCTTCGTTCAGTGAAAAAATTTCATTTTAATCTTGCATGTACAATTAATTGTACATATATTGTACATCGGCGAATGTTGTGATTATTGAGCCCCTGCTTCGGACAAGAGGGGCTTCCAAAAAATTCTGTCTCTTTTTAAGAGACAATTAAAAATTATTGCAACAGCTAATGAAAATCCTTCTTCCCCGAAGAAGGGTTATATATATATAGAAATGGTGTTAAGTTATCGAAAATACTGTCCAGATAAATACCAGGCAGGCAGTACTCTACAGCGCGAGTTAACGCGCGAAAGAACCAATTCTGTCATATCACGAATAAAAGAATATTAATATGTGTCGGTGTGGTTATTATTGTTTTATACAATAAAATATTAATATTTCAGTTACATTAAGATATATTAATAAACAAACTATTACTTTCTGAATCTAAATATAATTTGAAATATTAGTTTTTGATAAAAAATGCTTTACTTTAAATAAAACTGTCATTTATCATTTATTAAGTTCCAGAAGGAGAAGTTTAATTTTGCAAAAAAAAAAACAAACTAATTTTGTTACTGTTTGCTAATTTTATGTTTTCTCGACGTTTCAAGTCATTCTGAATCGAATAAAACCAAATTCGTAAGAAGCATGTGTATGTACATTCTGTGCCATTTCTTTTTACTACTGATGATTACAGCTTACGTCTACAGAGTACATTCTCATAACACGAAAAAATCAAATCAAATGTGTTAAACAAATTTACTTAATTTATACAATTACAGATGTTATAAGTAAATTTCAAAGATATCAATTGAAAATCGTTTTTAATGAAAGCTCAAATCTCAAAATATTAATTTTGAAGTTCGGGATTTAATAGATTCAATTACCTGCCTGTAGGGTAAAATATATTACTAGTAATAGCAAAAATAATTATATAAATAATAATAAATAAATGATATAAAAATATTGATAATCACATTTTTTAGTAGCAAATAAGTTTTACTTCAATCGCGTGTGAACCTCGCGCGCACTCTTTTTTTATTTTACGCAATTAAATTTTTTTATTTCAGTATAGATAGAGTATTAAAAATTAAACTAGTGGTGTATGGCATAGTGCCTTAAGGCAAATTGCTGGAACTTCCCGTATCGTAACGAAATATTCGAGAAAATTTAAAAGTTTTCAAATATATTATTACAAATACTGTAACTTTCATTATTTTTGCTATCTTATTATTATATCTGAGCAAATCAAATGTAAATCATAAATTTATCTCCAGAACATTAACAATCGTCATTTCATTTCTAATTCAATTTCAAAACAAAAAAATAGTTGCCTAATTTGCACAAAATTGAAAAAGTGCTCCCGTATAGTAACAGTCTAAGCGCATTTGCAAATAATTCTGTGCGACATTTTCACTTGTACTGTGCTTAGCTTGGCGGCATTTTCATATTTTTCGATAGTTTTCACAAAATTGGGAAAGTGCTCCAGTACATAAACAGGTTAAACGCACTTGGGTGAGCATTTGTACCAGAGTGGCGCTTAGACTGTGCTTAGCTGGGCAATTTTTTGAATTTTTAATCCAAAGTTACAAAAATATTTTTTGAAAAAAAAAATAGAAACAAATTTTTTTTTCCAATAGCAATTATTTTGTTGAAACGAGCAGAAAGTTCTTTGAATCATTTAAATCGGACGCTTAATTCTCTCAAAAACTGCCATTTTTTTAACATTTAGCTCTGTATCTCCGAAACCGCTGGGCCTACCTTTGCCAAAAACTAATAACCACTTTCCTCGTCATTACGAATTGAATGTTTTTTGAATGAATCATACAAATCGCATGCGCCGTTCTCTCAAAAACTCGATTTCTATTTTCTGCACTCTTTGCTCCGTATCTCCGTAACGGCTGGACCTGCTTCTGCCAAAAACTAATCAGCTCTTTTCTCTATCAACATGAACCGAATATTTTTTGAACCATTCAAATCGGTTGATTCGTGCGCCCGAAAACGTGGACGAAAACATGCGGACACACAAAACACACACACACACATACATATACATCCATTTTTTCTGAGGTATGCCAGTAAAATGTTCAGAAACCTTCAAAACATCGAGAAATGCAAAAATTTTCATTTTCGGTTTTCGGCCCATTACTATAACTACCCTACGGGAAGTTAACTAGTACTTCTTGCATCTAAATATTATTTAAAATATCAATTTTTAAAAAAATAAAATAAAAAAAACTTCACTTTAAATAAAAATGATTTATCATTTTGCAAAAAAAACAATCGGTTGCTAATTTTATGTTTTCTCGACGTTTCAAGTCATTCTGAATCGAATGAGACCAAATTCGAAAAAGTACGTGTGTATGTGTATGAAAATAGATTTTTGATCTTTGTCAAAGTTTTCTCAAAAACTGCTGGATCGATTTCAGACATTTAAAAGCAGAAATTTTAAAAATTCGATATATCTCCAATAGGACTATGGTTTCTCTGTTTTGTACGACGATCGGCCAAGCCGTTCCTTTGTAATTAGCAAAAAAGTGTAAAAAGCTTCGTTCACGTTTTAGCCCACATTGCTGTATCAATTTTCAAAAGTCAAAAACTGTTCGAAAAATATTTCTTGGGAATTTCGCTGATTAGTTTGTGGTAAAGATAAGCAGTAGAATTATAAAAAATTATCTAATGATAAGTTTAAAATTTTGCTGCCTGCTTGAACGATCCTAATCGGAATCTGTACCGAAACACATGTATGTTCTGCAGTGTTTCGCTAATGATTACAGTTGACGTCCAAACTTAAATAAAATACATTTCAAGAACACGAAATAGATTGAATGAATTATGTTAAACCTTGATTGAAAAATTAATTGAATTTATACAACTACATATATTATAAGTAAATTTTTAGTAAACGCAAAAAAAAAACATTTTCGAAACAACCGTTGAACTGCTCATCTAATTAGATAAATCTCAATTTCTGTTGATTAAGTTGATTATATATGCTTATCGGAAAGTATCCTTACAGCAAAATGCTACTTACAACTAGTGGGGCGCATGGCATCGTGCCTTAAGACAAATAGCTGGAACCTCCCGTACCAAAAATTATTTTTTTTTTGAAAAAAATAATATTTTTTTTAAAAAAAAAACACTCTGAAAAAATTAGATTTTTGAGAAACTATAAATTTTTTACAAAAATTTACTTTTTTTTTTAAAAAAAAAAGACTTTTTGAAGAAAATTATTTTTTGAAATATTTTGGAAATTCTGAACTTTTGTTCAAAGCAATCGTACTGCATAGAGACGAAATATCGAAGCGCGTAAGCGCCGCGCTGTCGTCTAACGGATAAACATTGGTACGGAACCGATAGGAATGTAAACAAAATTTATACTTATTGTTACAATCTCTATAAAATATCTGATAGTTTGATGGGCATATGTTTAATGATCATTTTTGACCGCCAAATTGCATTTTTTTTTTACTTTTTTCATTAGATTTCCGAAACCGCTAGACCTGCCTTCATGAAAATTTGTTCTTCATCTTGTTAATACAAGTAAAATGTTTTTTGAAATATTAAAATCGGACGCTCCGTTCTCTTGAAAACTGAGTTACAGCTTTGGCACTTTTAGCCCCATATCTTCAGAACGGCTAGACCTGCCTTTGCCAAAAACTAATTAGCACGTCTCCTTATCAATACGACTCGAATGTTTGAATTATTCAAATCGCTTCATCCGTGTTCCCGAAATCGTGATGAAAATTTTGTATCCACACACACACACACATCCATTTTTTCTAAGGTATGCCAAAATGTTCAGAAACCTCTGAAAAGTAAAGATATATAAAAATTTTCATTTTCGATTTTTTTGTGATTACTATAACTTATACCCTACGGGAAGTTAACTAGTTCCTAATATTATCATGACTGTCTTTTCATCTAATGGTACGGAACCGTATCAAAATTGTATCAAAAATCTCCGCCCGACACCAAATGGTGTATTTTGTGTATTTAGTAGTAGTTTCCGTCAAAAGATAGAAAATGTGTTTTGTGAAGATAAGATGCTGATTCGAAAAGTGCAGCTGCGCGGAAGTTCCAGATTTTAAAACAGGATACTGGACTTTCATATCTTCGCACAGAACACGCCCGTTAATACGATCGTACGCATATAACGCTGATATGATAATAAAATATTTATTTATATACAGTAGAATTCCATTAAGACTATCATGCCTCATACAATTTACTATATTTATTACAGTTCTTGCACTTGAAACACCTTGTTTCTATTCTACTGGGGTGAGACAGTCCCGAAATTCCACCTTGTGTCCCGTTTTTTTTCAAAAAAAGCAATATTTGCTCCTGATTTAAATCTTTCGTTCCGTATTGTCCCGTTTTTACAAAAACTAACTAGTGGTGTATGGCATCGTTCCTTAAGACAAATTGCTGGAACTTCCCGCAGCGTAACGAAATGTTCGAGAAATACTGAATGTTTTCAAATAGATTATTATAAATATTGTAACATTGTCTAATATTTATAATAATTATATAAACTGAATTACAAATTTAAAATTATTTATTTAAAGTTTATTAGAACTTTAGTCAGAACTAAAGTTAAAATCTGAATTATTTTCGATATATATAAAAAAATGATGAATTGAAACAATTTTTTTTCCAAAAGCAATTATTTTGTTGAAACAAGCAGAAAGTTCTTTGAATCAATCAAATCCTCAAAAACTCCCATTTTTTGCACATTTAGCTCTGTATCTAATCTAATCACTTCTTCTACCAATCATTACAAATTGAATGTTTTTTAGATCGTTCAACTCGGATACTCCGTTCTCTCAGAAACTCGATTTGTATTTTCTGCACTCTTTACTCTGTATCTTCAAAATGGCTAGACCTGCCTTTGCCAAAAAATAATCAGCACATTTCTCTATCAATAGAAAAAGAATGTTTTTCAAACCATTCAAATCGGTTGATCCGTGCGCCCGAAAACGTGGACGAAAAAATGCGGACATACAAAACATACACACGGACACACACACAGACACACACACACATCCATTTTTTCTGAGGTATGCCAAAATGTTCAGAAACCTTCGAAACGTCGAGAAATGCAAAAATTTTCATTTTCGATTTTCGGCCCATTACTATAACTACCCTACGGGAAGTTAATAATGACATAAAAATGTAATGTATCATTTATTAACTTTCCGAAAAAAGAGTTCTTCCAAATTTAGTCTCATACGATTCAGAGTGACTTGAAACGTCGAGAAAACAAAATTAGCAACCGATTGTTTTTTTCAAACACAAACTTCACCTTCAGGAACTTAATAAATGATAAACGACATTTTTATGTAAAGTAAAGTATTTTTCTAATTTTTTTTTTTTCGAAAATTGATATTTTAAATAATATTTAGATGCAGAAAGTAATAGTCTGCTTATTAATATATCCGTCTATACTGAAATAATAAAATTTTATTGTATAAAATAATAAAAACCATACCTGTTACATATTAATATTAATTTATTCGTAATATGACAGAACTGGTTCGCTAACTCGCGCTGTATAGTACTGCCACTTGTTCATATATTCGAGAGGAAAGGTTCGAGAGTTTATCACATCTGAGGCTGGGACTGAGCATCATTGTCGGTGTCTGGATTACTGTCATTGCTTGTCTAAACAAGACAAATTTTTGGAAGCCCATCTTTTTCGAAAGAAGGGCACAAAATTCATAACATGTATAATATAAATACATTGTATATACAATATACGTACATACGGAAACACATGCACATACCTCTCTATATGTAATTGCATATTGTTTATGTGCATTGTACGTGTATACGCATGTGTATATCAGGAGTCCAGATCTCCGATCCGTACAGAGCTACGCTCCGAATTGGTACGTATGGAGCATAGCTCTGTATGGATCGGAGACATGGACCCTGAGAAAGGCCAACAAGAGCTACCTCGAGCGTTTTGAAATGTAGTGCTGGAGGCGAATGGAGAAGATGAAGTGGGTAGATAAAGTAACAAATGATGAAGTCCTGCTCCTAAGGAGAGTGAGCGAAGAAAGGACTCTACTGACACACAATCCTGAAAAGAAAAGGAAACTGGTTCGGGTCCGTTCTACAAAAAGAGTGCCCTTTACACGACGTGGTCGGAGGTAAAATAGAAGGATTGAAAGGAATGGGAAGAAGAAGAATGCAGATGATTGACGACTTACGTGAGTAGAAAAAATACAGGGAACTGAAAGACGAAGCGCAGGATCAGGAAGCATGGAAGCACAAGTTTGGAGAGGAAAATACATTAAAATTGATTGTGGATTGTGGTAATGGGAATGATAGACGACGAAGGATAAGGGAATCATTGATTTGTAGTGGATCTCACACCGTAGACCTGCCGTCGGGTGAAATACCATTGATCATTCTTAATATATATATATGTATATATATATATATATATATATATATATATATATATATATATATATATATATGTCCTCATGTGATTTTTAGACCTCTTTCGAAATGAGATTTAATTGTGCCTGATAGTATGCAACAGTTTATGTGCAAATGTATGACAAAAAATATATAAACAGACGTATTTTACATTATAATATTATGTTAATATAATTTAAAAGTTATGAGTAAATCATGCTGAAACTTAGGACTTTTTTTGCAATTTTTACTTCATGTTTCAAAATTCGACAATTCAAATATTATGTTAGATTTGCTATAATATAATTATTACTAACTTTCTATTATCACAAATCAATAATAATATTTAAATTATTTATTAAAGAGTGAAACGAATTGCAAATTAAAGATATCTCAATTCATTTTTCGTTCTAAATTGATTTGTGACAATAAAAAAATGCAATAGTTTTAAAAGTGTTCGTATAATATAATTGTATAGTAGATCTTTCATGTCTCATCGTCAGCATTGCAATAATTTTATTCCTAATGCAAATATTAATCTGTAATATTAAATGTTTTTTTAACCCTTTCCACTCGGATACCGCCGCCGCGGTAAAATGCGTACTAAATCTGCAATTAGCAAGTGGAAAGAGTTAAGGCAACATTTTTATTTTAGAACTGCTGAATTTACTTGGATTTTGCAAGAAGTGATAGTTATACAAAAAAATATAATTCTTACATTTTATTTAATCAATATTATTAAAATAAAAACAAAGATAGGTTTTAATTGAACTTGCAAAATTTTAACTTTCCAAAGTTGAGTAATTAATCTCAAAAAAATTGAAAATGCAAATTTTTGCATATCTTTTCTTTAAGTTTTCTAATCATTTTGGCATACCTCAGAAAAATGTGATAAATGTGTGTGTTACATACTAATATGTATGTATGTATATGTGTACGGTTACAATGTTTGATCGACGATTTCGAGAGCACGGATCAACCGATTTGAATGGTTTAAAATACATTCTGAGGCCATCAGGCGTAATTTACATATAAACAAGCAATAAATAATGTCATGATATCTGCATCGTCAAAGATTCTGTTATCATGACATTATTGCTTGCTTGTTTATATGTCAAATACGCCTGATCGCACAGCAAATGGATAGACACACGTACATACACTTTCCTAGGTTATCCGCACACACTCTCACACACATGCACACACGCACCCATCCTTTTTTTTCTAAAATATGCCAAAGGGTTCAGAAATCTCTGAAACGTAAATATAAATAAGAAACATACATTTCTTTAGAAATTTATTTCACATCTATACATTTCGGCTACAATCCTAGCCTTCCTTCATTCAGTGAAACAATTTCACTATATTGTACATCGGCGAATGTTGTGAATATTGAGCCCCTGCTTCGGACAAGAGGGGCCTCCAAAAATTCTGCCTCTTTTAAAGAGACAATATAACGCATCCAAAACGAAATGGAGATAGAGAAATCCACTTCCTCCGCGAAGAAGGGATATATATATATATAGATTAAATTGAAGTTAAAATCTTAAACATATTGTCCGGAATAAATACCAGGCAGGCAGTACTATACAGCGCGAGTTAACGCACGCACGCACGAAATGTTTTCGTGTTCTGAAAATGTACTTTGAGTGTAGTACGCGTAAACGGTAATCAGTAGTTGAACAAAGCGGCACAGAACGCTTGGCTCAAGCGCGCGACGATATTCGAAACTTATTATAATTATACTTTTTATTTATTATTTTTATAATTTAACCGCTTATCGTAGGCCTATGATATTTTAGTACATGATTACAGACTAAAGTTTATCATTATAAAAAGTTTCTCAATATAATTCTAAAACTCACCTATATACTTTAAATAAATTCTTATAAAATCTTCTTAAAAAAATAATTCTTATAATTATTAGACAATGTTACAGTATTTTTAATAATCTAGTCGAAAACATTTAATATTTCTCAAACATATTTCGTTACGGTACGGGAAGTTCCAGCAAATTTCCTTAAGGCACGATGTCATATACAACTAGTTTTGTTGAAATTCAAAATTCTTGAAAAGCTATTTTTTCGAAAAATTTTAAAGCTTTATTAAAAATTGAACCACCAGTTTATAATAATTTTTATAAAAAGTATAAGTTTGTTTACAATTCTATAGGTTCTATATGTTTCTTTAAAAAAAATCAAAATTTTTAAAAAATTTCAAGATTCTTAGAAAAATCTAAATTTTCAACAAAATTTAAAGTTTTTAAATATTTTAAAAACCGTAAGGAAAGCCCCAGATATTTGCCTATTATTTTGCTATGGATGCCATGCACCACTAGTTTATTTCGTAGAAATCACTTCACAAGTTCATACAACCTGCCTTGAGGCAAAATGCTACTTACACCTAGTCTTTTATTATCGTTCCTGTATATCATTTACATCGACCGTTGGAATTACATGTTACACAAATTGAATGCAATTTGAGGTTAAGCAACGCAATTCCGTACGGAACCTTCGATTGTCAATGTTAACAGTCAGTCGTTTGCACCGTTTCTGTTTCTGTAGGTATCTCCTCAGGTGAAAGGAAAAGCATTATTACATATTACGTCAAAAGTCACTCATAACTACACTACACTAGTTTGGTTTCGGTTTTAATAACACCTCGACTCGACCAATACACAATAATTGACAGGGCCGCATTGGGAGGGGATCGAGGAAATACCTGTATATATATACAGTTATTTTCTCGATCCCCTTCCGATTCGGCCCTGTCTATTATTCTGGCTACAGGGTGTCCATTAATCACCTAATCGATTTTTTAAGGATTTTTGGACCCCCCTCTCCCTTGGTGATACGTGGTGATATTCAAAATTACCCTCCCAGCCCCACCAAACATCACGTCTATTTTTTGTTACAAACAAAATTGGTAAAAAAATTTATTTTTTATCCAAAATGTTCCGATTTTTTTTTTAAATTCAGGTAAAAATAAATACACGTGATATCTTAGTATACTCTTTCCTCCCCCCATGTGATATTTCGTGATTTTTTTTATCAAGTCTTCCCCCTCCTAAAAACTTTACGTGATTAATGGATGCCTCCCTACCTGTCTACCCGTCCACCCGTTTTTAATTGTCTATCTTTCTGTCTCTATCTTTTATCTGTTTACCTGTCAACCTGTTTACTGCTTTGTGATACCAGTGCTACCAATAAAAATATTTTTAATTGTAATTACTTTAATGATAAATAATATAACAACTTTAAAGACTAAAATGAAAATTTTCTAAAGTAAAACTTTTTTAAGAGCGACTAGAGTGTAAATCCGTGCAAATGCAACGGAAGTGCGTTACGGCCGAGTCGAGTGCCAATGCAAAGATTCGTCATTCGCTCTCGATGAAATCATTTCTATACGGGTCGATTGTGATCAGTTGTCGTATATGTAAATAGAGATCTGTCGTTGTATGCGTACCGATACCAACAAAGAAATTGGCATAGATAAATAAATATTTTAAAGTTACATCGTAGTACGAATCTTGATTAAATGAAAAATGCCTAAATCAGAAGAATATTTTATCCTATTCCTTGAAAATAATAGAACAAATTAAACATTTGTGCAGTGAACTAAACGTACGTTTATTGATTAGAAATTATTTCTATATTATTCGTACTTTCTATAAATCTTTGAAGGTATTGAAATGAAAAATATTTTTTAGGCAAGACAGATATTATAGCTGTTCAAAAAACGAGACTGTATCGCCAGCAAAAAAGTAAAAAAAATACGATCAGTCAATGAATGTATGGTAGTTTTAATTACATGAAGTTTTTCAAACACAATTATTACATGATGAGTGAAGTTGCGAAAACAATATTTGTTTAGGCATTGTATAACATAATCCACAGTGTGAACGAATGTTATAGAATTTATTAATCAGCAATTACTTCACTTCTCTAATGAAGGTTCATTTCTAAATGCTAATTACAATGACAAACCGATCATGCCACATTTGAAATATGACTTTAATTACATTATTGTTTTTAAATATTATACATATTTTTAATGTCATTATAAATATATAATTTATAATTTATCATTATATAAATGTGTACAACGGTTGACACTAATAAATGTGTACATCACGAGTGTTACCATATTACTACTAATAAACATTATTCAAAATGTTTATATAATGTATTTATTTTTACTTAAATGCCATCTTGTACAGTAGCAAATAAGTTTTACTTCAATCGCGTGTGAACCTTACGCGCACTCTTTTTTTTATTTTAGACGCTTCTCAGCAACGTTTGTTCACACGGTGACGTCATAATCGTCTTTAATATTTTGATACTTTTTAACAGGCGAAACATATGAGGACTAGCAGTCCAGGCATTATAAGGTTTATAACTCAAGCTTATCAGACTTTGGTTCTATTGTCAGTTTCACAATGTAGAATTACCCTAAATCGCGCCTAAAGAAGTTCTACTTCAATAAGAGAATATAATTTTTTAGCAGAAACGTAAACTTCTCCTTTATAAAATGATATAGTGAATAAATTCTCCTTCATAATCATTAAATAATATTTCAAAATCTTTTATAATTCAAAATAAATCTTTTAAAAAGATTTTTTTAATTCATATCTGTTTTATAATTTTCGAACATTTATTACTATTATGACTTTCAATCTAAAAGTATCATTGTTTTGCGAATAATATGATGTTGCAAAAATTCAACTTCATTGACGAATTGATCACGATTTATCTATGATGTCAGGAGATTGCTAATAATATTTGCTGAGAAAATTAAAATGCCAATTCGAAAATTGTTCTTTGGAATTATAGACATACTTTTAGAATTATATATGTATTGAATAGACAGAAAAAATATATTTTCAAAAGACTAGGTGTAAATGGCATTTGTCTCTGAGGCTAGGAGCAGGCCATTATTCCAGACTTTAATAACTTTTATAAATAAATCACTTTTCCTCTATAATATTTTGAGATGACTGTTAAGGTCTTGAATTCTATCTTATGCAGATTTATTAAAATTGTTAATATTTATTTAACAATTAATTACAAAAAATGCCCTGCCTACTTTACCAAAAGCACGCAAATTTCATATTTCTCTTACAATTCTAAAATTCTAAATCGCACTTATATACTTGAAATATATAATTTTAATTTTGCAATTCAGTTGATATAATTCTTAAAAATATGGGATAGAATCTTTTGCTTCATAATGCCATATGAGATAAGGTCCTTCGTTCTCAATAGGCTTGATTAGTTTTTTTAACTTCTCATAGGGCAAGTTTTAGTAGTCGCAAAAAAATCGAAAATAAAAACTTTTATATATCTTTACGTTTCAAAACTTTCTGAACATTTTGGCATACCTTAGAAAAAATGGATGTATGTGTGTATGCGTGTGTATGTGTGTGTGCGTGTGTGTGTGTGTTTTCGGATACAAATTTTCGTCGACGATTTCAGGAACACGAATGAAGCGATTTGAATAATTCAAAAAACATTCGATTCGTATTGATAAGAAGACGTGCTGATTAGTTTTTGGCTAAGGCAGGTCTAGCCGTTTCAAAGATACGTGGCAAAAAGTGCCAAAAACGGTAACTCAGTTTTTAAGAGGACGGAGCGTCCGATTTGAATAATTCAAAAAACATTTTACTTGTATTAACAAGGTGAAGAACTGATCAAGTTTTCATGAAGGTAGATCTAGCGGTTTCGGAGATCCAGTAAAAAAAACAAAAAAAAAATGCCATTAGGCGATCAAAAATGATCATTAGACATATGCACGTCAAATTATCAGATATTTTATAGAGATTTTAACAATAAGTATAAATTTTGTTTGCATTCCTATGGGTCCCGTACCAATGTTTATCCGTTAGACGGCGGCGCGGCGCTTATGCGCTTCGATATTTCGTCTCTATGTAGTTAAAGCAGTACGATTGCTTTGAAAAAAAATAATACATTTTTCTTCAAAAAGTCTTTTTTTTTTTCAAAAAAAAGTAAATTTTTGTCAAAAATTTATATTTTCTCAAAAATCTAATTTTTTCAGAGTAATTTTTTTTCAAAAATGATAATCTTTTTTAAAAAAAATTTTTTTGGTACGGAAAGTTCTAGCAATTTGCTTAAGGCACGATGCCATGCGCCCCACTAGTTTTTGTTTATTTTCATGTAAACATGTATAAACGTCTTCAACCAATTTGTAAGCTCTCATATTTTGTCTATAAAATTGAAATAATAAAAGTTACAGTTTTTATAATAATTCATTTAATAATATTTAAATTATTTGTTATTAATCATTGATAACTTGATCATTTTTTGTTCGAAGGAGTTTGTTTTCATCAAAAAATTCGATTTGCTAATTTTATGTTTTCTCGACGTTTATAGTCATTCTGTATCGTGTTAGAGTTAGATGAATTGCCAGACATTAAAATTATATATTTATAAAATATAATTAAAATTATATATAATATTTCTTTTGAGAAGTTCAAAATATAGTAACAAACCATGCAAATAATATTAAGAAGAGAATTAATCAGTTTAAATATATTTTGATTTTTCTAATGTAAATATATTACAACTTAATCTAATCTTAATCTTAATCTATATATAACATGTTAATCAGCTGAAACTAATCTTAATCTTAATCTATATATAACATGTTAATCAGCTGAAACAATAAAATATCATAAAATCGAATAAGAAAAACCTTTATAAAAACGCCTTTTATTAATATTTACAGTTGTTTGGGAATACAAGAGATGTCGCACTCGTATTCGTATTCGTATTCGTATTGTAACACACACCGCAGAGTATTGCCGTATGTGAATATATTTGATGGTCTATGTCTTGAACGAGATCCTGACTGCCCTGTGAACTCTCTCAGCAAGGAGAGGTTAAAGGTGGCTCGTCCTTTTGTCAATTGGTCAGAGAAAAATAA
This sequence comes from Ctenocephalides felis, assembly GCF_003426905.1. Lineage (NCBI taxonomy): Eukaryota > Metazoa > Arthropoda > Insecta > Siphonaptera > Pulicidae > Ctenocephalides > Ctenocephalides felis. The sequence continues at coordinate 7,746,273 of NW_020538040.1, forward strand.
ATGACCAATGGGAAACGGACGGGCAGCTAAGATGAAAAAATAGTTCTTCTCTTTGCTGGGAGAGAATTTTTGGAAAGTCCCACTTCTTCGGAAGAAGGGGCGCACAACAATTCATAACGTCATTCGCTAATGTATATAACATATACATTACATCATATATATATATATATATATATATATATATATATTATAGTCCTTAAAATGGTCATTTCGAATTTCTTGCTCCCAGGGGTCAAATGGTTCCAAATTGATAAAAAACAATTCTCTGAAAATTTTAGCTCTTAATATTAACGTTTAGATAGAGCGCAATTCATTCAAAGTTTGTATGGAAATGCATGGAAAATTTTCAAAAATTTTAAAAATGTTTTTTAAATGTAATTTAGCGAACAAATGAAGAATACTCATCATTGTCGCTAAGTTATACATAAAACCTTTTTTTTAATTTTCAAAAATTTTATACTCTTTCCATACAAACTTGATGAATTGCGCTCTATCTAAACGTTAATATTAAGAGCTAAACTTTCAGAGAATTGTTTTTTATCAATTTGGAACCATTTGAGCCCCTGGGAGCAAGGAAATTCGAAAATGACCATTTAAGGACCACCCTAATATATATATATATATATATATATATGAAGTCCATTTAAGGACATATACATATATATATATATATAATATATATAGATATATAGATGTATATATATATATATAATATATATATATATATATATATGTAATATATTATATATATATATAATGTATATTATTATATATATTTATTATATTATATGCAGCCCAACCGTCGAATTAAAAAAAGATTAAATAACAAAATTATTGATTCCATTAAACGTTTCGACACTTGATGTGTGTCATCATTCAGTAATCTAAAAAAAAAACATATAACATAAATACACAGTTGATGATAAATCTATATATATAAAAGAGGATCGCTTTATGTGCTAACACTTATAACTCACGAACGGCTGAACCGATTTAGATGAAATTGGCAGGGAGGTAGTTTAGAGCCAGGAGAAGGACTTAGGATACTTTTTATCCCGATTTTCAGTTTAATTGATAGTATATTTATATATATAAAAAAATACTAGCTAGCCCGGCCACGCGTTGCTGTGGCTCAGTAATTGGTGGCAGAGAGGTAGTTTAGAGCCCGTTTTTCATTCTAATTCAGAATTAATTACTGAACGTAGTCAGCTAATTGTTCGTTTGAAATGTGTCATTTGTTGTGATGAAATTGGTTTCATTTTCATAATAAAATTTATATTTGCTCAAACTCAAATTGGACCTTTAAGCCTTGCCCTGCTCTACGTATATACTTTTTATTGAATTTACTTTAATTCAAGGTATGTTACTTGAAACTTTTCAAAAAGCAGGTCAAAGCAGATATATCTAATTTATTTTCTATCTCTCCTCGCAGAATTTTGAAAAATTTGTATAAGCTCAGTAGTAGTATTTACAATTATACACAAAATCCAGAATCCAAAAGAATCTGAAAAGCTTAAAACGTAATCAATAAGTCGAAATACCAAAAAAATACTTGGATTGGATTATACCATGATTTCTATAGAAAGTGTATAAAACTTCCAGTTTGATTGAATTGACAAAACATAGACAAACTAATGGGGTTTATTGTTTTTATAATACCTCATTGTATATAGCATTCAAACAACACATCCTTATACACTTATAGGATTAATATTTTTGATTCTCTAGAAATTGTTTAGAATATACCTTACTTAGCAAAACAACGTTTGCCGGGTCAGCTAGTATAAATATATAAAAGGAGGAAATTATACATACTAAACCAGGGAAAACAGCAGAAAAAATTAATTATGATGTCAAATTGATTGAACACTAAATTTGTGTAAAATAATAAAATACTATTAGTTAACAAAAGAGAAATAGAAGAAGCACATATTGCCCTCCTATATTTAATGTTATTGTAGCATTACATTGTGGACACTGTTCAAGGTTAAAAGTACAACGCAGTGTAGACACGCACGTGTAATGAGGAGGGAGAGTGTTGCAAGAAACGAAAGGGGAAAGGAAAACAGAGAAGAAATATAACGAACGAAAGATTCTAAAACTGTATTGATTTCCTTTCATGAATTTAATGATGACTTTGTAACTGTCATGTAAGAGATGAGAGGAATTATGTTTGTTTACACAAGAAGTAATACTCCTCCTCCTTTTATATATTTATATTTATCATCAACTTTGTATTTATGTTATATGTTTTTTAGATTACTGAATGATGACACACATCAAGTGTAGAAACGTTTAATGGAATAAATAATTTGTTATTTAATTTTTTTTTAATTCGACGGTTGGGCTGCAAAAATATTACAAATATTATATATATATATATATAAAATATATATATATATATATATATATATATATATAAAGATGTTCCGCCACGTAATAGTTTGGCGCGCTACCTGTGGGGTCGCGAGTTCAAGCCTCCTGCTCTGGCAACCTGATATCATGTAGCAGCAATGACTATTTTCACAAGAAAATATACATCAACTAGTTGTTAGTGGCATCTTGCTTAAAAGCAATTTGCATGAACTTCCCGATACGTATACATCAATAAGAAATAAAGATTCAGTTATTTAGATAAAATGTTCAACTGTTATTTCGAAAATAAAGATTTCTCTTTTACTATAAACAATTTTCAGTTGATATTTTTAAAATTTATTGAAAATCAATTTGTTGAACACATTTTATTTCATCCGTATCGTGCTCTAGCAATAAGAATGTATTTTATTTAAGCGTGGACGTCAACTGTAATCAGTACGTGAACATGATTCGGCATATATTCTGATTGAAATCGCTCAAGCGTGCGGCAAAAATATAATCTTTGATAAATTTTGATAATCTGGAATTACTTCAAAATTCTAGAATGATTCAGAATCACTTGAAATGTCCAGAATATATATTGAACAAATCAGATTTTATTGTGAAAACACAAACTCCTTCGGGAAGTTAATAAATAATACTAAAAACATTACAGTTAGAGAACAACATTATACTATATTATATTATTAATTGCGTGTACTATAATATAAATTAATGTTATTTATTAATTTAGCTTGTTTTAAATTTACTTGAAAATGGCAATTGGATAGTGGCAGATATTTTAAAATTTTAAATATAAAAAACTTTATGTGTATTAAAAAATTATTGATAATTATACAATGTCAAGAAATTTTAATAAGTGAAAACTAGTGGTGTATGGCATCGTGCCTTAAGACAAATTGCTGGAACTTCCCGTACCGTAATAAAATGTTCGAGGAATATTAGATGCTTTCAAATAGATTATTATGGATACTGTAACTATCATTATATATTTTTTATAGATAAAATATAAGAGCTTATAAATTGGACGACGACGTTTATAAATATTTATACGAAAGGTAAATAAACAAAACTTGATCAAACAAAGTTAATATGAAGGATCTTATCTCATATTTCTAAAAATTATATAAACTGAATTGTAAAGTTGAAATTATTCATTTGGAGTACATAAGTGAGTTTTGAAATTTTTAACTTTAGAATTAAAATTAAAATTCATATCATTTTTAATATTCAAAAACATTTTTTTGGAAATTCAAAAAAAAAAACATTTTTTTTAATTTTGAATTTTTTTTTCTTTCCTCAAAAACTAATCGATTCTTCAACAAACAAAATGTTTTTTGAATCATTCAAATCGGATGCTTTGTTCTTTCAAAAACTGTCATTTTTACACTTTCAGCTCATTATCTCTGAAACGCCTAGGCCTTCCTTTGCCAAAAAACTAATCATATCTTCTTCTCATCAATACGAATTGAATGTATTTTGAATCATTCAAATCAGATGCCTTGTTCTCTCAAAAAATTAATTTCTATTACTGCACTCTTGGCTTCGTATTTCCGAAACGGCTGGACCTGCCTTTGCCAAAAACTAATCAACACCTCTCGTTATTAATAAGAATCGATTGCTTTTTGAATTATTCAAATCGGTTGAGCGGTTCTCCCAAAAAAGTCGACAAAAGATTGTATCCACACATACATACACACGCCCACACACACATCCATTTTTTCTGAGGAATTGCAAAAGGTTCAAAAACTTGAAGATATACAAAAATTTTCAATTTCTATTTTTGGAGGATTACAATAACTTGCTCTACAAGAAGTTCAAAATGAAACAATAAGTAAATAACGAATTTTCAACAAGACTAGTT
>NW_020538040.1:7751512-7768465 GCF_003426905.1 Ctenocephalides felis
CAATATTTAGTCTCTGACAATCCCAAAAGAAAAAAATTTTGGATATAAAACGCTAATCATCGCGTTTATGTGGGCTCGCTTGTCATGTCGACATGTTCGACATTCACTTGTTTTTTCGTATGAGTTTTTGTTGAATTTTCCGAATGTTTGATGTTATTTGTATAAATAAATACTTTATTAATCGCAGCCAGTGTTCCTTATTTGTGCTTCCGGAGTCAATTGGTTCCTCAGAATCCATTTCCTACAACGATCTGAGAATTCCAGACTTCAAGCAGCCATCCGACTGGGCCGCCTTCCAAGCAGGTAACATCTAGTATATCCTTAATATATTCAATTTTACCAAATCCTCGGAATAGCTGTTGAATCAAATTCAATAAGCTATTCCGAAAGGGTCTAACCAACCCCCATCCTTAACAACAAGAGCTATTAAATATTTTAATATTATTATTAGTACTTTACCCGAAAATAAAATCATAGCTGAGAAACACAACTTAATTTTCTTTTTTACCGACTTTTCTAACTTCTGCTGCCTCTCTTCATTGCCTTGTGCTTTGGCTTTCAATTTCCTGTAGATTTCTTCTTCACGTTCTCGTCTTTTCAGACAAACTATTTTACCTGTAATGACGTCATAGATAAGACAATCTATTCCTAATTTGGTTCGAATCATAGATAAAAGAAATAAAAATTGATCGCTAACATGGTCGTCTTCACCATTAGTTTAATTTTAATTTTTTTCGCACTCTATAGGGGCGCCACTGACGTAGCACGTAAATTTACCACTATCTTCAATTCTAGATAATATTTATATAAAGGCTATAATTAATTGTAATAAATAAAATATATTTTTAACTAAATATATTTATGATTTCATAAAAATATGTAATAAAAGAATTAAACGTTTGAAGTACGTGTATTATTGTAAGGTAATCAGTTATTCAAAAAATGATGAATTTGGGCACAGTAGACCCTTTGTTGAGTGCGGAAAACACTAAATCTGAGTAAAGCCATGGGGTTAAACACAGAACAAGTGCGCTTTTACACTTATGAGTGTTTTCAGCATATCACAGATGGTGCTAGTGTGCTTCAAATTCAGCGTTTGTTTTAAAACACAGTCTCCTCTCTAGATATAGTACACGTTGTATGAAAAAAATGCTTATTTTTTCTCATCATATTTTTTTACAGCATATTTGTGATTTTGTTGAAAATATATTTTGTACGCGTATATTCTGTTCTCATTTCATTTAGTCAAATTAGTCAGGTTCATTTTTTTATATTATATACTCAAATAAATCTTATCTAGAATTAAACCTAATGGTAAATTTACGTGCTACGGTTGGTGGCGACCTCTATGATATGCTAAAAGAACTAAAATTGATGCAATTTCAAAGCGGCGTGTTTGCAATCTATTTATACTTGTTTATTATGGGTAAAGTACATTTGTTCTGTGTTTACCACCCATGATCGGAACCATGTACAGCGCCCCCATGGAGTGCGGAAATAATTAAAGTTGAAGAAATGACAATGCGTCCGACTTTGCTATTTTTTTTTTATTAGATATATATACATTATTTTCATATCTCAGACAGACAGAAGTGCCTGGTATGAGAGTTATGAAAACAGTCTACTTTTCTACTTCTTTTATCTATGGTTCCGATCCAGTTTCCTCTTTTTCACAATAAATTCAGTAAAGTTCTTTCCTTGTTCAATTTTGTGTTATATACAAAGTGTTTTCCGTAGACGTATTAGGTACTGTAAGGTATTTGCGGCTTCATCAGCGATAATTGCAGCTGATGACCATCTTCTTCGGAGTCATTACCGTCTGGAGGACAACTCGCGAGGTAATTTTTTTCCTTCGATCACACACCGATGCGAATCTACCTCCTTCTACCACAACAAGAGCAGGGGAGATAAACCATATTCGAGAAAAAAATTACTAACTTTCTTTAGAGAAATAATCATAAAAATTCGAAAATGAAAATTTTTGCATATCTTTACGTTTCAACGGTTCTGAACATTTTGGTATACGTCAGAAAAAATGGATGTATGTGTAAACAATTTTTGTGGTAACTGGGTAAAAAGCATCGTCTTAACGCAAATAGCTGGAACTTTCCGTATCATTTTTTTTATTTATAAATATTTTTTAAACTTTGAAAAAATTTATTTTGAGAACTTTGAAATTTCTGAAAGAAATATTTTTTTGTATATTTTAAAATATTTTGAAAATTTTAAACTGTCGTTCAAAGCAATCGCGCTGTTTTAGCTGAATAGATACAAAATATCAAAGCGCGTACGCAGTCTAACGGGCAAACAATGTCACGGAACACATAGAAATGTAAACTTTTTTTTTTTTATTATTAAAATATTTATGAATTATCTGATAATTTAATGTGCATATGTCTAATGATCATTTTTGACCGCCAAATGTCATTTTTTTTACTTTTTTCACTCGATCTCTAAAACCGCAAGACCTGCCTTTTTTAAAACTTTAATCAGTTCTGTATGTTGGCAATACAAGTATATTGTTTCTTGATTATTCAAATCGGACGCTTCGTTTTCTTAGAAACTGTGTTACTGTTTTCAGCTCCTTTAGCCCCTTATCTTAGAACGGCTAGACCTGTCTTTGCCAAAAACTATATAAGCACGTCTCCCCATCAATAGAAATCGAATGTTTTTTAAATCATTCAAATCGGTTGATCCGTGTTTCCGAAATCGTCGACGAAACGAATAGAAACACACACACACATTCACATTTTTTCTAAAGTATGCCAAAATGTTTAACAACCTCTGAAACGGAAAGATATAAAAAAAATTTTTACATCTATACGTTTCGGCTATAATCCTAGCCTTCGTTCAGTGAAAAAATTTCATTTTAATTTTACATGTACAATTAATTGTACATATATTGTACATCGGCGAATGTTGTGATTATTGAGCCCCTGCTTCGGACAAGAGGGGCTTCCAAAAATCTGTCTCTTTTAAAGAGACAATTAAAAAGTGTTGCAAGATCTTACGAAAATGCTTCTTCCACGAAGAAGGGTTATATATATATAGAAATGAAGTTGAGTTGTCGAATATATTGTCCAGATAAATACCAGGCAGGCAGTACTATACAGCGCGAGTTAGCGCGCGAAATAACCAATTCTGACATATCACGAATAAACGAATATTAATATGTGACGGTCTGATTATTATTGTTTCATACAGTAAAATATTACTATTTCAGTTATTTAGATATATTACTAACAAAAACTATACTTTCTGAATCTAAATATAATTTTAAATATCAATTTTTGCAAAAATAAAATAGAAAAATTCTTTTCTTCAATCATGAATAATGACATAAAAATGTAATTTATATTTATTAACTTTTGAAGGAGAATTTTTTTCGAAAAAAAAAATTGGTTCGATATTTAAAGTTATTTTGAATCGAATGAGACCAAACTAGGAAAAAAGTATGTAATTTAAATACCATTTGATGTAACTCTATAAGGAACAAAATTTGTAACTTTTGTGCAACGACCTGCCAAACCGTTTTTTTTTGTAAATAGCAAAAAAGTATAATATTTTCGTCCTCGTTCTAGGCCAGAATTTTGAACTAATTTTGAAAATTCAAAATTATTCGTAAGATATAGGTAGGGCATCGCGTCGATTAGTTTTTTGTGAAGATCTGTCAAGCCGTTTTTTCGTAATTTATTGTTGAAATTTTTCTTCAGACAATTTTGAAAAAACTTTATGTAATAATAAACTTCATAGTCTGTAATCATGTACTAAAATATTATAGGCCTACGATAAGCAGTTGAATTATAAGCTTATAATTTTGTTTGGCACTCAAGAGCGTTTTGTGCCATATATATATATATATATATATAATATATATATTATATATATATATATATATTAGGGTGGTCCTTAAAAGGTCATTTTCGGATTTCCTTGCTCCCAGGGGCTCAAATGGTTCCAAATTGATAAGAATTAAACGTTTAGATAGAGCGCAATTCAATCAAATTCGTATGGAAAGAGCGTGAAACAAATTTTAAAAATTAAAAAAAAAATTTTTAGGTATAACTTAGCAAAAAATGAATAGGTTTTATTCATTCATTTGTTCGCTAAATTACATCTAAAAAACATTTTTAAAATTTTTGAAAATTTTTCCATGCTATTTCCATACAAAACTTTGATTGAATTGCGCTCTATCTAAACGTTAATTCTTATCAACTTGGAACCATTTGAGCCCCTGGGAACAAGGAAATCCGAGAATGACCTTTTTAAGGACCACCATATATATATATATATATATATATATATAAGTTTTTCAAGAGCAAAGATTTAGAAGCTAATCTTTAATTTTTCCAAACGTTTCGACATAGGATTTTATGTCATCATCAGTGGATCTACAGAATGAACATTGAGAAATTAATATAAACTAGGAAAAAATGACAGAAATTGGAAAAAGAACTATAGATACAAGTATTATAATTATAAATAGAGTAAAACAAAAAAAAGACATAAAATGTTACAAAGAGAATGAGTCTTGAAAGCAAGCGTAGTGAAGTTCTATATCATAGAAGAGTAGTAGTAAAAAGTCCTGTTTCCAGCCCAGGATTTCATATGTTAAAGAAGTTAGTTTTGATGTTGAGAAATATGAGTAAGATCAACATCAAAACATCAAACAACATCAAAAACTAATTTCTTTTTTTACCACGTTTTCGGGCGCACGGATCAACCGATTTGAATGGTTTAAAAAAATTCGATTCCTATTAATAGGGAGATGTGCTGATTAGTTTTTGGCAAAGGCAGGTCCAGCCGTTAAGGAGATATGGAGCAAAGAGTGCAAAAAATAGAAATCGAGTTTTTGAGAGAACGGATCATCCGATCTGTATGATCTAAAAAACATTCAGTTTGTAATGCGGGTTATTAGTTTTTGGCAAAGGTAGGCCCAGCGGTTTCGGAGATACAGAGATAAATGTTGAAAAAATGGCAGTTTTTAAGGAATCTAAGCGTTCGATCCATCAAAAAAACTTTCTGCTTGTTTCAACGAAATAATTGCTTTCGGAAAAAAAAATTTTGTTCCTAATTTTTTTTTCAAAAAATATTTTTGTAATTTTGGATTAAAAATTGGAAAAATTACCCAGGCTAAGCACACTCTGGTACAAATGTATACCCAAGTGCATTTAGACTGTATATGTACTGTAGCATTTTTTCAATTTTGTGAAAACTATTGAAAAATGTGAAAATGCCGCCAAGCTAAGCACAGTATAAGTGAAAATGTCGCACAGAATCATTTGCAAATGCGTTTAGACTGTGACTATACGGGAGCACTTTTTCAATTTTGTGCGAAATGAAATGACGATTGTTATTGTTCTGGAGATAAATTGATTTATTTATAATATACATTTGATTTGCTCAGATATAACAAGATAGCAAAAATAATAAAAGTTACAGTATTTGTAATAATATATTTGAAAACGTTTAAAATTTCTCAAATATTTCATTACGGTACGGGAAGTTCCAGCAATTTACCTTGAGGCACGATGCCATACACCACTAGTTAAAATTAAAATTAAATTAAAGAATAACATAATTTATATCATCTATTTCAAGTTTTAAAAATGTATTTTATTTGTGTAGGGACGTCAACTGTAATCAATAGCTATAAGCAAAGTACCTCACAACGTACAGACGCTTTGGCATAGCGGAGAGAAATTTGAAACTTGGATGATTTTTTATAATTCAACCGCATATCGTGGGCCTATAATATTTTAATATGTTATTTCAGACTATGATGTCCAACGCCATACAAAGTTTTATCTGAACAACAACAAAAATTCTATAGTGTTTATTACGTAATATATTTATGACTATTTTAGAATTATAAAAAAACATAATAATTAGGAATAGTATTCTGTTTATAGACTATTGTTATTTTTTGTACATAGTTCGTCTAATTATAAGTTTAACGACTTTTAATTAACAAAGGTTATTGACCATATTAATCCGAAGTAAAAAATCAGATAAAGTCAAAAATCTTTGAATGGAACGCGTTACAATAATTAGCATGTACATATTATATATGTATATATATATATATATATATATATATATACATATTAACAATGATCTTTTTATTTATTAACTTCTCATAGAGCAAGCTATAGTAATTGTCCAAAAATCAAACATATTTTTATTGCATATCTTTACGTTTCAAAGGTTTCTGAACATTTTGGCATACCTTAAAAAATTGATGTATGTGTGTGTTTTGCATGTCAAAAAATTTTCGGCCACGATTTCGGGCGCACGGTTCAACCGATCTGAATGATTCATGAGCATTCGATTCCTACTGTTTCGGAGATACTAAGCATAGACTGCAAAAATATAAATTAAATTTTTGAGAGAATGGACGATCCAATTTGAATGATTTAAAAAACATTCAAATCGTAATGATGGGGAGAAGTGATGATTACATTTTGGCAAAGACAGGTTCAGCCGTTTTGTAGATACTTAGCTAAATGTGTAAATAGTAGTAGTTTTTGAGAAAACGCAGCATCTGTTTTGAATGAGAAAACCTTTTGCTTGTATTAATGAAACGATTGTTTTTGAGGAAAGCAATATTTTTTTTATATCGAAAGAAATTATTACTATTTTAATTGTAATTCGAGCTAACATTCTAAAGCTCATTTATATACTTGAAATAATTAATTTGAATTTTGCCATTCAGTTTATATAATTCTTATAAATATGAAATAAGATCCTTTATTCTAATGCAGCTTTACTAAGTTTTGTTTATTTTCTTTTCATGTAAACTTATATGAGCATCATAGTTCAATTTATAAGATCTTATATTTTGTCTTTAAAATACGAATAATAAAAGTTACAGTATTTATAATTTTTATTTTATTTTACAGTATTTATAATAATATTCAAAACATTTAATATTCTTCGAATATTTCATTACGGTACGAGAAGTTCCAGCAATTTGCCTTAAGGCATGATGTTATACACCATAAGTTTTATTTACTTTAATATTGATTTTTTGTTGCATAACTATGTGTATATATTAATGGGGCAGTTTTGTCGTAACAGAGCTCATGTCGGTCTTTCTCAGGGTCCATGTCTCTGATCCATACAGAGCTATGCTCCTTACGTAACAATTTGGAGCATAGCTCTGTACGGTTAGGAGATATGGACTCTTATATATACAAATGTACATACACACGTGCAATATACATACACATTAAACATACATATAGGTATGTGCATGTGTTTCCGTATGTACGTATATTGTATATGCAATGTATTTATATTATACATTGGCTAATGTTATGAATTTTGAGCCCTTCTTTCGAAAAAGATGGGCTTCCAAAAATTTGTCTTGTTTAGACAAGCAATGACAGTTATCCAGACACCGACAATGATGCTCAGTCCCAGCCTCAGATGTGATAAACTCTCGAACCTTTCCTCTCGAATATATGAACAAGTGGCAGTACTATACAGCGCGAGTTAGCGAACCAGTTCTGTCATATCGCGAATAAATTAATATTAATATGTAACAGGTATGGTTTTTATTATTTTTTACAATGAAATTTTATTATTTCAGTATAGACAGATATATTAATAAGCAGACTATTACTTTCTGCATCTAAATATTATTTAAAATATCAATTTTCGAAAAAAACAAAAAAAATTAGAAAAATACTTTACTTTACATAAAAATGTCGTTTATCATTTATTAAGTTCCTGAAGGTTAAGTTTGTTTTTGCGAAAAAGAATCGGTAGCTAATTTTGTTTTCTCGACGTTTCAAGTCATTCTGAATCGAATGAGACCAAATTTGCAAAAATAATATGTATGCGTGTATGTAAGCCGATGTTTGACCGTTATTCGAAGTTTTCTCAAAAATTGCTAGACCGATTTTAAAAATTTAAAAACCGTTCGATGTAACTCGATAAGGAACAACATTTGTAACTTTTGTGCAACGACCAGCCAAACCATTTTTTTTTCTAAATAGCAGAAAAGTATAAAATTTTTGTCCTCGTTTTAGGCCACCATTTTGAACCGATTTTAAAAAGTCAAAAATTATTCGTAAGATATAGGTAGGCAAACGCGTCGATTATTTTTTTTTTTGAAGATCGGTCAAGCCGTTTCTTCGTAATTTGTTGTTGAATTTTTTCGACAATTTTGATAAATCTTTGAATAATGATAAACTTCATAGTCTGCAATCATGTACTAAAATATTATAGGCCTACGATAAGCGGTTAAATTATAAAAATAATAAATAAAAAGTATAATTATAAAAAGTTAAGAATTCGTCGCGCGTTCGAGCCAAGCGTTCTGTGCCGCTTCGTTCAACTACTGATTACCGTTTAGGCGTACTACACTCAAAGTACATTTTCAGAACACGAAAACATTTCGTGCGTGCGCTAACTCGCGCTGTACAGTACTGCCTGCCGGGTATTTATTCCGGACAATATGTTTGAGATTTTAACTTCAATTTTACCTATATATATATATCCCTTCTTTGCGGAGGAAGTGGATTCTTTTCAACTCCATCTCGTTTTGGATGCGTTATTATTGTCTCTTTAAAAGAGACAGAATTTTTGGAAGCCCCTCTTGTCCGAAGCAGGGGCTCAATAATCACAACATTCACCGATGTACAATATATGTACAAGTAATTGTACATGCAAAATTAAAGTGAAATTTTTTCACTGAACGAAGGCTAGGATTATAGCCGAAACGTATAGATGTGAAAATGTTTTTTTATATATCTTCACGTTTCAGGGGTTTCTGAACATTTTGGCATACTTTAGAAAAATGGATCTGTGTGTGTGTGTGTTTCTATTCGTTTCATAGACGATTTCGGAAACGCGGATCAACCGATATGAATGATTCAAAAACATTCGATTACTATTGATGAGGAGACTTGTTTATTACTTTTTGGCAAAGGCAGGTCTAGCCGTTCTGAAGATACGGAGCAAAAAGTGCCAAAAACGGTAAATTAGTTTTTGAGAGAACGGAGTACCCGATTTGAATGATTTGAAGAAAAAACATTTTATTTGGTTTGACTAAACGAAGAACTTTTTAAATTTTTAGAAAGGCGGGTCCAGTTTTTGTGGACTCTCAATAAAAAAAAAGTTAAAAAAATTTAGAGGTATGGAGCGCAAAGGGTGTAAAACGGTTATGCAGATTTTGAGTTATTTTGAGCAAATGAAATTGTCTATCCATTTGCCGTGCGATCAGGCGTATTTTACATATAAACAAACAAGGAATAATGATCTGAAAACAGAATTCTAGATGATGCAGTATTCATAACATTATTTCCTTGCTTGTTCATACGTAAAATACGCCTGATCGCACGGCAAATAGATGGACGTTTTCATCATTTTTAATACTAATCATTCATCATTTTTAATAATAATAGTAAAATGGCCAAGACCTGCGATGTTAGTATTAGGGTGATCCTCACATTTAAGGTAGAAATTCCCAGTGACCATCTTTATAGCGTAACTCAACAATTATTTATCCACTATCTATTCATATGGATACTTTTAATAAATCACTGATTGATTTAATTTAATTTTTAATAAAACCTTGAAGTGTTTTGCGTGACAGTAAGAAATAACTACCGAAACAGGTCGCTTGTTTTTATGAAGTACCTACATACATAAAATTGCACATAAAAGTTATTAACACAATGTATGTCGTGCGAATTTTAATGCTATAGGCATATTTTTATATTTATTTATTGGTTTGGAGTTATTGCAGGGGAGGAAAACATTCAATAATATTAATAAAATCTAACTAAGAAAATGGGTTAAAAATACTATAAATACATTTTTCAATAAGGGATAAAAATCTCTGTACAGTAATATTACGAATTAATATTATTAGATAAAGTTTATGTTTTTGCAAAAACATCTCATTTGCAAATTTTATATTTTTTCGACATTTTAAGTCATTTTGAATCGAATGAGACCAACTTTGATAAAAGTATGTGTATGTGGATGTATGTCGGAGTGGTCCTTAATATGGATGTTTTCGAATTTCCTTGCTCCCAGGGGCTCAAATGCTTCCAAATTGATAAATAACAACTCTCAGAAAATTTTAGATCTTATTATTAACTTTAAGATAGTCCGCACTCCAACCTAAGTTTCTTGGTTCTACTTCCCAAGTAAATACTTATTTTATAAAATATATCAAATTTTTGTTGTATTTTTTTTATTTATGATCAAAATAAGCAAATACAATGTAATTCTCAAAATTTTGATTTACTTGTTGCTGAGTTATAAAATTCTCAAAAACAATTTCAATTTTACCCATGTTATTTCCATAAGAAACTTTGGTTGGAATGCGGACTATCTCAAAGTTAATATTAAGAGCTAAAACTTTCAGAGAATAAATAAAATACACCTAATAAAAAATATTTTATTAATACTCATAACAAATTCTATATATATATATATATATATATATATATATATATATATATATATATATAATCAACAGTGTATAATCAACACTATGAACTATGAGGTTAATTCTCAGATAAAATAAAAATATTATGTTGATGCTATGTTACGGGTCTATATCACAGACCTTACACTACATGGACTGCTATTCCTCATATGTTTTCCATTTTACAAAGTGTCAAAAGATAGAAAGGGACTGTGACGTCACTTAGTGAACGAGCGTTACCGACAATCGTGGAACACTCCCGATTGATTAAATGTCATGTGTCATATGTCACTTGCTTAACCTAAAAGTAAATATATTATACCTCGTACTAGTTAATATAATTCAAATATTACCTGTGATAGTTTTATTTCAATAATATAATGGCAATTGTGTAACTGTAGACTGTAATTTTGTAAGAATTTTGATATTAATAATATTAATATCCTCTGTGAAATAAATGTACAAAAAATCGAATCCACCTGTTAAAATCGGTTTACACATTATAAGGTCTATGCATATGACGTTTAATCATTCGGGAGTGTTCGACGATTGTCGGCAACGCTCGTTCATGCAGTGACGTCAGAGTCTCCTTCTATCTTTTGACACTTATTTTGATCACGACTTAGCAGTCCATGTAGTATAAGGTATATGGTCTATATTCGTATGAGGTGGTGGTAACAAACTGTCAAATAGTATGTATTTGTTGTATACATAAAATCTAACCTGCAAAAGGCACAAATGTCAAATAACAATCTTATCATAAGTGCAATTTTTTGATAACACATACGTGAAGTTAGGTTTTGTGTGTAAAACTCCTAAACGCACAGCAAATACATACCTTTTTGATAGTTCGTTACTACCAACTGATACGATTATAGACCCGTAACAGTATTACCATAATATTTAACTTCCAGCAGAGTAAGTTATAGTAATCGCAAAAAAAATCGAAAATAAATTTTTTACATATTTTTACGTTTCAGAGGTTTCTGAACATTTTGGCACACCTTATAAAACATGGATGCATGTGTAAGTGTGCCGAAACAAATTTTTGTCGGCGATTTTGAGAATACGGTTCAACCGATTTGAATGATTTAAAAATCATTCGATTTCTATTGATAAGGAGACGTGCTGAATAGCTTGAAAAACATCTAAATTTCCAAAAAAAAATCTAAATATTTCATAATATAAAAAAATAATTAATTTTTTTCTCAAAATAATTAATTTTATTCAAAAAAGTAATTTTTTTTTCAAAAATTTCAAAATTCTCAAAAAAATTGGAATCTTTTTAAAAAAAATAATTATTGGTACGGACAGTTCCAGCAATCATCCTTAGGGCACGATGTCATGTACCACTAGTTTTATTTTATCCGAGAATTAATCCTTATATTAATATTAGTTATAAAAAAAATAATTTATTTTTCTCAGAAGACTTTGATCGACCTCGGTGTAACCCTTCACCGGGCAGCTTGCTATAAAGAAGTATGCAGGCGCCCGAAGAAGAGCCACAACGAAATAATCAAGAACACGATATGATATAATAATAGTTAAGTAAATAATTTAATATTAAACAATATTAAATTCATTTTAATTGAATTCCACATAACCCTTGGATAAATTAATAATTATCTATTTGCTGTGCGATCAGGCGTATTTCACATATAAACAAGCAATGAAGAATGCTAGGATGACAGAATCCAAGATGGTGCAGTTATCATAACATTCTCCCTTGCTTGTTTATATGTAAAATACGCCTGTTTGCAAGGCAAATATATAGACATTTTCATGATTTTCACTACCAAGAACAAGCATAAGAAAGCGTTGCCATGACAATGCTATTTCATGAGTTCTGTTACAGCAGAATTGCCTCATAATTTCAAATTAAATTATTGGATTATTTTTAATGTTATCATTTTCTTCGGAAGTTCGGAAAGGTTTCGATCAGTGAGAAATTCTTCACAAAATTAATTCTCAAACGTAAGCTAATATACATTTATTTATTTTATTTATTTATTTATTAACTTGCCAAAAGCCTGATATTACATTTATAATTATTGATTACGACTTGCTTATAAAAAGTAAATGTATTATTAAATTATCTAATAATAAGGCATTGTCAATAATAATCAGTGGTGTTGTCGAGGCGGAATGCGCCGGAACATCGTTCCAGCAAATCATTTTTGGGCCGGAACGCTTTCCGGAATTTTTTTTTTTCAAAAAATCGCTATGTATAGAGAATGATTTGATAAGTAAATTTTATAAATTATTATTCAACTAATTTTTATTAACTGTTCCCATTATTGTAATAAACATACATAAATATGCACAGAATGGGTTTTGTAATGATTTTTGTATCTATTCCTTTTCGAACGGAACCGGTACAAACACAAGAACCGGTTTTTGAACCGGTTTATGAAACGGTTTTTAAATTTTAGCGTTCCGGCAAAAAAAATATTTGCACAACACTACTGATAATAATTTATATTAAAATTTATCAAAAAAAATTAATGGAATATATTTATCAATGTTCATATAAATATATGAACTAAAATATAAATATTGATGAGCTAAAAATAATTTATTTTTGTTACATTTTTAAAAAAAGCGTTATTTAGATATGAGTTCAATATTGATATAAATTTATATGTTGGATAATTTTTTTAAGTTTTAATCTTTTTTTTATTTTTTATTGAGTTAAGGGGGTATTCTACTGTAGAATTTTGAAAAAATCGAAAAAATTTTTTTTTCATATTTTCAAAGTTTAGTTATTCAAAAATATGTCATTAAAAGGATTTTTCAAAATTACTATTATTTCCTGAGTTATAGCCGCTTTAGTGACGTGGTCTCGGTTCGGGTCCGACCGAGTCTCAAAACTTTGAACGCGTTTTTCTCGGAACTACTTTTTTCGAGCTGGCGGTAAGGATATCTCGAGTTCTAATGAACCGATTTACTTCAAATTTGGAGAGGATCTTCTCTATACATTGCTTTATCGCATGGACCTCTACCAAAACTATAACTTTTCATTTAGTATTTTTAAAAAATTCGGAATTGTTAAAAAAAACACGAAAAAAAATTTTTTTTTTCCAACTGCCGCCATTCAAACAAAAAAATTTTTTTTGGCTTATCCAAGGTTCATACGATAGCGACATCTATAATAATTAAGAATCCATATTTTTTATGTTTCGGATCACCAGGAGGGTTGGAATCATGCACGCCAGGACACCCTCTTTTTTTTTGAGCTCCCACTTTGACTGCTCATAACTTTGTGAATTCTAATTTTTTTTCTTTAATATTTTTTTTATGTAATAATAAAATATCAATAAACAAATGATAAAAAAATCGATAGTAAAAATATCATTTGTTTCCTTTATACAGCGCTTCAAAAACCGGGCAAAATTCATGCTTCTACAGTAGAATACCCCCTTAAAGAGTATTGTTATGCTAAATTTAATAATTATTTTAATTATACAGCTAAATTTTCTTAAATTATTACAAAATTTAGATATTTAACTCTATTCAGATACTTTCGGAATAAAACGTCTTATACATTCGGTACTTGAATTTAAAAAAAAAATTAAACTTTTTGAAAAAAAAATTACATTTTTATTAGCAAAATAATTAATATTTATTACTTGTGTTTAAAATATGGTTTTAATTATTTGTAATTTGTTTTAATTTTAAATGAAAAAAATGCGAAAAAATATATCCAAAAAATATTTAAAATACAAACTAAATTATACAATTAGCGTATATTTATTAATTTAAATTTTCAAAGGTAAAAAGTGATCAATTTCAACTAATTTTCACTTTTTTAATTATTTGAAAATTTCAAAAAACACACTAATTTTATAACAATAATAATAAACACTCACTAAATGTTATTACATATATTTTTTAGTATTTTTTATATTTTAATCTTTTAAAGGTAAACACGTTTTTTTTTATTTTTAAATTACTATAAAATGTGTTAAAATTCAAAAAATGTTTTAGCACTTTCTGAAGCAATGGGACATCTCATATAACAGATAAAATTAAAAATTAGAAAATAATAAATAATAACATTTTTTAGAAAACAATGCAACTTTTAAGTTAAAAAAATTGAAATATTTCATGTCTTTTGTTAACATTTTTATAATTTCAAAAAAAAAAATCACATACCTTCTAACATTTTTTTCTAAAACTCTTATTCTTGTTCCAGAACACCAAAGTTTTATAAATTTAGAATAATTAAACAAAAAACAAATTTTGGTGTAATTCCCAAATAACTATTAACAGAACTATTTCGAAAATAACTTTTTTCTCCCTGAGATGTTTCATCGACTAAATCCTTTCGACAACTGATTCCTTTTAAAATATGAAAGTTTATATTATAGTAAAAACTAAATGAAAACTGATTATGGGAATGATTTTATCCTGAAAGAGAAAAAATCTGACCGTTTCCTGTCGCCTGATTAAATTTGTTCGTAGACAATATGTACGTGTGGTTAGCCGAGATAACGACGAACGGCTTTATGTGAAGACCCTTTCACACTCACACGGCATTCGATAGATAAAGTAGATATTTCATAAACTAGTGGTGCATGGCATCGCGCCTTAAGGCAAATTGCTGGAACTTCTCGTACCGTAATTAAAAATCTTGGTACGGCACCCAAAAAAATTGACACAAAATGTGTACACATTATTAAAATCTCTATAAAATATCTGATAATTTGATGTACATTTGTCCAATAAACATTTTTGACTGCCAAACTTATTTTTATTGAGAGTCCATAACCGCTGGATCTGCCTTCCCAAAAATTTAGTACAATGTTTAATTTTATTTAATACAAGTAAAATGTTTTTTGAATTATTAAAATCGGAGGCGCCGTTCTCTTAACAACTGAGTTACCGATTTTGGCACTTTTTGCCCCGTATCTTCAAAACGGATTAACCTGCCTCCGCCAAAAACTAACCAGCAGGTCTCCTTATCAATACGAATCGAATGTTTTTTGAATCATTGAAATCGGTTGATCGGTGTTCCCGAAATCGTCGACGAAACGAATAAAAGCACACACACACACACATTTTTTCTAAGGTATGCCAAAATGTTCAGAAACCTCTGAAACGTAAAGATATATGTAAAACATTTTCACATCTTTACGTTTCGGCAATAATCCTAGCCATCATTCAGTGAACAATTTCATTTTAATTTTGCACGTACAATTAATTGTACATATATTGCACATCGGCGAATGTTGTGATTATTGAGCCCCTGCTTCGGACAAGAGGGGCTTCCAAAAAATTCTGTCCCTTTTTAAGAGACAATTAAAAATTATTGCAACAGCTAATGAAAATCCTTCTTCCCCGAAGAAGGGTTATATATATAAAGAAATGAAGTTAAGTTGTCGAAAATATTGTCCAGATAAATACCAGACAGTCAGTACTATACAGCGCGAGTTAACGCGCGAAAGAACCAATTCTGTCATATCACGAATAAACAAATATTAATATATGTCGGTGTGTATTGCTTCAAACAATAAAATATTACTATTACAGTTATGATAAGATAAATTATTAAACAAACTATTACTTTCTGAATCTAAATATAATTTGAAATATTAATTTTTGATAAAAAATGTTTTACTTTAAATAAAACTGTCATTTATCATTTATTAAGTTCCAGAAGGAGAAGTTTAATTTTGCAAAAAAAAAAACAAACTATTTGTTACTTGGTATCTTATTGTTATATCTGAGCAAATCAAATGTAAATCATAAATCAATTTATCTCCAGAACATTAACAATCGTCATTTCATTTCTAATTTAATTTCAAAAAAAAAAATAGTTGCCTAATTTGCACAAAATTAAAAAAGTGCTCCCGTACAGTCACAGTCTAAGCGCATTTGCAAATAATTCTGTGCGACATTTTCACTTGTACTGTGCTTAGCTTGGTGGCATTTTCACATTTTTCAATAGTTTTCTAAAAATTGGAAAAGTGCTCCAGTACATAAACAGTCTAAACGCACTTGGGTTAGCATTTGTACCAGAGTGGCGCTTAGACTGTGCTTAGCCTGGGCAATTTTTTGAATTTTTAATCCAAAGTTACAAAAATATTTTTTGAAAAAAAAAATTAGAAACAAAAATTTTTTTTCCAATAGCAATTATTTTGTTGAAACGAGCAGAAAGTTCTTTGAATCATTTAAATCGGACGCTTAATTCTCTCAAAAACTGCCATTTTTTTAACATTTAGCTCTGTACCTCCAAAACCGCTGGACCTACCTTTGCCAAAAACTAATAACCACTTTCCCCGTCATTACGAATTGAATGTTTTTTGAATAAATCATACAAATCGGATGCGCCGTTCTCTCAAAAACTCGATTTCTATTTTTTGCACTCTTTGCTCCATATCTCCGTAACGGCGGGGCCTGCCTTTGTCAAAAACTGATCAGCACAACTCCCTATGAATAGGAATCGAATGTTTTTTAAACTTTTCAAATCGCTTGATCCGTGCGCCTGAAAACGTGGACGAAAA
>NW_020538040.1:7769465-7789093 GCF_003426905.1 Ctenocephalides felis
ATAATTCTTATAATTATTAGACAATGTTACAGTATTTTTAATAATCTAGTCGAAAACATTTAATATTTCTCAAACATATTTCGTTACGGTACGGGAAGTTCCAGCAAATTTCCTTAAGGCACGATGTCATATACAACTAGTTTTGTTGAAATTCAAAATTCTTGAAAAGCTATTTTTTCGAAAAATTTTAAAGCTTTATTAAAAATTGAACCACCAGTTTATAATAATTTTATAAAAAGTATAAGTTTGTTTACAATTCTATAGGTTCTATATGTTTCTTTAAAAAAATCAAAATTTTTAAAAAATTTCAAGATTCTTAGAAAAATCTAAATTTTCAACAAAATTTAAAGTTTTTAAATATTTTAAAAACCGTAAGGAAAGCCCCAGATATTTGCCTATTATTTTGCTATGGATGCCATGCACCACTAGTTTATTTCGTAGAAATCACTTCACAAGTTCATACAACCTGCCTTGAGGCAAAATGCTACTTACACCTAGTCTTTTATTATCGTTCCTGTATATCATTTACATCGACCGTTGGAATTACATATTACACAAATTGAATGCAATTTGAGGTTAAGCAACGCAATTCCGTACGGAACCTTCGATTGTCAATGTTAACAGTCAGTCGTTTGCACCGTTTCTGTTTCTGTAGGTATCTCCTCAGGTGAAAGGAAAAGCATTATTACATATTACGTCAAAAGTCACTCATAACTACACTACACTAGTTTGGTTTCGGTTTTAATAACACCTCGACTCGACCAATACACAATAATTGACAGGGCCGCATTGGGAGGGGATCGAGGAAATACCTGTATATATATACAGTTATTTTCTCGATCCCCTTCCGATTCGGCCCTGTCTATTATTCTGGCTACAGGGTGTCCATTAATCACCTAATCGATTTTTTAAGGATTTTTGGACCCCCCTCTCCCTTGGTGATACGTGGTGATATTCAAAATTACCCTCCCAGCCCCACCAAACATCACGTCTATTTTTTGTTACAAACAAAATTGGTAAAAAAATTTATTTTTTATCCAAAATGTTCCGATTTTTTTTTTAAATTCAGGTAAAAATAAATACACGTGATATCTTAGTATACTCTTTCCTCCCCCATGTGATATTTCGTGATTTTTTTTATCAAGTCTTCCCCCTCCTAAAAACTTTACGTGATTAATGGATGCCTCCCTACCTGTCTACCCGTCCACCCGTTTTTAATTGTCTATCTTTCTGTCTCTATCTTTATCTGTTTACCTGTCAACCTGTTTACTGCTTTGTGATACCAGTGCTACCAATAAAAATATTTTTAATTGTAATTACTTTAATGATAAATAATATAACAACTTTAAAGACTAAAATGAAATTTTCTAAAGTAAAACTTTTTAAGAGCGACTAGAGTGTAAATCCGTGCAAATGCAACGGAAGTGCGTTACGGCCGAGTCGAGTGCCAATGCAAAGATTCGTCATTCGCTCTCGATGAAATCATTTCTATACGGGTCGATTGTGATCAGTTGTCGTATATGTAAATAGAGATCTGTCGTTGTATGCGTACCGATACCAACAAAGAAATTGGCATAGATAAATAAATATTTTAAAGTTACATCGTAGTACGAATCTTGATTAAATGAAAAAATGCCTAAATCAGAAGAATATTTTATCCTATTCCTTGAAAATAATAGAACAAATTAAACATTTGTGCAGTGAACTAAACGTACGTTTATTGATTAGAAATTATTTCTATATTATTCGTACTTTCTATAAATCTTTGAAGGTATTGAAATGAAAAATATTTTTTAGGCAAGACAGATATTATAGCTGTTCAAAAAACGAGACTGTATCGCCAGCAAAAAAGTAAAAAAAATACGATCAGTCAATGAATGTATGGTAGTTTTAATTACATGAAGTTTTTCAAACACAATTATTACATGATGAGTGAAGTTGCGAAAACAATATTTGTTTAGGCATTGTATAACATAATCCACAGTGTGAACGAATGTTATAGAATTTATTAATCAGCAATTACTTCACTTCTCTAATGAAGGTTCATTTCTAAATGCTAATTACAATGACAAACCGATCATGCCACATTTGAAATATGACTTTAATTACATTATTGTTTTTAAATATTATACATATTTTTAATGTCATTATAAATATATAATTTATAATTTATCATTATATAAATGTGTACAACGGTTGACACTAATAAATGTGTACATCACGAGTGTTACCATATTACTACTAATAAACATTATTCAAAATGTTTATATAATGTATTTATTTTTACTTAAATGCCATCAAATAAGTTTTACTTCAATCGCGTGTGAACCTTACGCGCACTCTTTTTTTATTTTAGACGCTTCTCAGCAACGTTTGTTCACACGGTGACGTCATAATCGTCTTTAATATTTTGATACTTTTTAACAGGCGAAACATATGAGGACTAGCAGTCCAGGCATTATAAGGTTTATAACTCAAGCTTATCAGACTTTGGTTCTATTGTCAGTTTCACAATGTAGAATTACCCTAAATCGCGCCTAAAGAAGTTCTACTTCAATAAGAGAATATAATTTTTTAGCAGAAACGTAAACTTCTCCTTTATAAAATGATATAGTGAATAAATTCTCCTTCATAATCATTAAATAATATTTCAAAATCTTTTATAAATTCAAAATAAATCTTTTAAAAAGATTTTTTTAATTCATATCTGTTTTATAATTTTCGAACATTTATTACTATTATGACTTTCAATCTAAAAGTATCATTGTTTTGCGAATAATATGATGTTGCAAAAATTCAACTTCATTGACGAATTGATCACGATTTATCTATGATGTCAGGAGATTGCTAATAATATTTGCTGAGAAAATTAAAATGCCAATTCGAAAATTGTTCTTTGGAATTATAGACATACTTTTAGAATTATATATGTATTGAATAGACAGAAAAAATATATATTTTCAAAAAGACTAGGTGTAAATGGCATTTGTCTCTGAGGCTAGGAGCAGGCCATTATTCCAGACTTTAATAACTTTTTATAAATAAATCACTTTTCCTCTATAATATTTTGAGATGACTGTTAAGGTCTTGAATTCTATCTTATGCAGATTTATTAAAATTGTTAATATTTTTTTAACAATTAATTACAAAAAAATGCCTTGCCTACTTTACCAAAAGCACGCAAATTTCATATTTCTCTTACAATTCTAAAATTCTAAATCGCACTTATATACTTGAAATATATAATTTTAATTTTGCAATTCAGTTGATATAATTCTTAAAAATATGGGATAGAATCTTTTGCTTCATAATGCCATATGAGATAAGGTCCTTCGTTCTCAATAGGCTTGATTAGTTTTTTTAACTTCTCATAGGGCAAGTTTTAGTAGTCGCAAAAAAATCGAAAATAAAAACTTTTATATATCTTTACGTTTCAAAACTTTCTGAACATTTTGGCATACCTTAGAAAAAATGGATGTATGTGTGTATGCGTGTGTATGTGTGTGTGCGTGTGTGTGTGTGTTTTCGGATACAAATTTTCGTCGACGATTTCAGGAACACGAATGAAGCGATTTGAATAATTCAAAAAACATTCGATTCGTATTGATAAGAAGACGTGCTGATTAGTTTTTGGCTAAGGCAGGTCTAGCCGTTTCAAAGATACGTGGCAAAAAGTGCCAAAAACGGTAACTCAGTTTTTAAGAGGACGGAGCGTCCGATTTGAATAATTCAAAAAACATTTTACTTGTATTAACAAGGTGAAGAACTGATCAAGTTTTCATGAAGGTAGATCTAGCGGTTTCGGAGATCCAGTAAAAAAAACTAAAAAAAAATGCCATTAGGCGATCAAAAATGATCATTAGACATATGCACGTCAAATTATCAGATATTTTATAGAGATTTTAACAATAAGTATAAATTTTGTTTGCATTCCTATGGGTCCCGTACCAATGTTTATCCGTTAGACGGCGGCGCGGCGCTTATGCGCTTCGATATTTCGTCTCTATGTAGTTAAAGCAGTACGATTGCTTTGAAAAAAAATAATACATTTTTCTTCAAAAAGTCTTTTTTTTTTTCAAAAAAAAGTAAATTTTTGTCAAAAATTTATATTTTCTCAAAAATCTAATTTTTTCAGAGTAATTTTTTTTCAAAAATGATAATCTTTTTTAAAAAAAATTTTTTTGGTACGGAAAGTTCTAGCAATTTGCTTAAGGCACGATGCCATGCGCCCCACTAGTTTTTTGTTTATTTTCATGTAAACATGTATAAACGTCTTCAACCAATTTGTAAGCTCTCATATTTTGTCTATAAAATTGAAATAATAAAAGTTACAGTTTTTATAATAATTCATTTAATAATATTTAAATTATTTGTTATTAATCATTGATAACTTGATCATTTTTTGTTCGAAGGAGTTTGTTTTCATCAAAAAATTCGATTTGCTAATTTTATGTTTTCTCGACGTTTATAGTCATTCTGTATCGTGTTAGAGTTAGATGAATTGCCAGACATTAAAATTATATATTTATAAAATATAATTAAAATTATATATAATATTTCTTTTGAGAAGTTCAAAATATAGTAACAAACCATGCAAATAATATTAAGAAGAGAATTAATCAGTTTAAATATATTTTGATTTTTCTAATGTAAATATATTACAACTTAATCTAATCTTAATCTTAATCTATATATAACATGTTAATCAGCTGAAACTAATCTTAATCTTAATCTATATATAACATGTTAATCAGCTGAAACAATAAAATATCATAAAATCGAATAAGAAAAACTTTTTTTTTTTTTTTTTTTTTTTTTTTTTTTTTTTTTTTTTTTTTTTTTTTTTTTTTTTTTTATACAATAACCATGATTTATGAGTTTACTACTAAAAGTATTTTACTCTTATTTAATACTACAAACTATCCACTTTAAATTATACATTTTGTTTTAAAAATAAAATAATGGTTTGTGATCGAAAAAAAAGAAAGTTCAAACATTCTTCAAAAAAAAATCACAATCTTTAAATATATATTTAATTTACATTCTTTAAATTATTAGATACTCTTATTTGTGTTGTCCAGAATGTAGTTTGGCATTGGATATTTGCCGTACCATATGATATCAGGCGTGTACTGTCCGAGGGTTCTAATATTATTATTGGTATGGTCTTTGCATTTTTCGTAGAAGTTTTCCGTCATTTTCTTAATGTGGTTAATCACAGTCGGTATGTCTGCTTGTTCGTGTAAGAGCTTTGTTGAGTAGTAGTGTCCGGTAGTTGGGTCACGTATCAAGTTCAGTATTAGTCTCAGTGATTTGTTTTGTAAAATTTGTAGTTTTTTAATATTTGTCCTCGATGTCATGTTCCATATTGGGGCAGCATACATCAGACATGGCCTGATCAGCGTTAGATATATTCTTCTTTTATTACGCATATTTAATACACTCTTTGTGTTCAATAATGGTCTTAAAAGATTCAGAAGCCCATATGTTTGCGCCAATTTCTTTTTTATATGTGTATTGAAGTTAAGTTTCCTATCAAGCGTTACTCCTAGGTACTTAACTTCATCTGTCCATTTAATTTTTTGTCCTGAAATTTTTATTTCTATAGGCTTTTCTTTCAACTTATTTCCTTTCCAAAAAATTATTGCTTCCGTTTTTATGGGATTTACTTTTATGTGCCATTTTTCTGCATATTTTGCTATATTATCTATGTGATTTTGTAGCTTGTTAGCTATCAACGCTACTGATTTTGATGATGTGAACACAGCAGTATCGTCCGCAAATGTTAATGTATTTGTTTTGCTGTCAGTAGGGATATCATATATATATGTATTAAACAATGTTGGTCCTAGCAAGGATCCCTGAGGCACTCCAGCTACTATACGTTTAGGATTTGAAAGATTATTATTTACTTTAACCTGAAATGTACGATCTTTAAGATATGAAATGATGACTTTTGTTATGTAATGTGGAAATTGTAAATTTATTAATTTATACAACAGTCCATCTGTCCAAATTGTATCGAAAGCTTTTTCAAAATCTATTAGTACAAGACCAGTGTGTGTCTTTTTGTTAAAATTTAGTACAGTATTTTCAACTAGCTGTGCTAGTGGATGAAGAACTGAATGCTCATGTTTGAAACCATATTGCGTTTCTGGTATGATATTATTAACACTTAAAAATTTATTAAATCGAACAAGCAGTAATTTTTCAACTACTTTGCTTATTGTATTCAATAGACTTATAGGTCTGTAGCTTTGTGGTAGATTTGGTTGTTTTCCTGGCTTTAATATTGGTACCACATTAGAACATTTCCATGACACAGGAAAGTATCCATTTTTAAAAATTTTATTTGTTATTCGTGTAAGTAGAATAATAGCTTTAATAGGTAACTGTTTAATTGCTAAGTTCTGTATACCATCTGGTCCTGGAGCTTTCTTATTAGACAGTTTCTTAATAATATTTATAACTTCCGCAACAGTTACTATCTCTATTTTGTGATTTTGGTTATAAATATTGTTTATATATTGTCTTACACTGGAACTAACAGTCTGTTCAAAAGCATTTTGAGTAATAGAAAGATTGTACTGATGTGCTAATTCGAAGTTAGATGCTAAAATTTCGGCCTTTTGTTCGGGCGTTGTTGCAAAGTTATTGGAATTTGTATGTAAATATGGTATGGGAGCAAAAGTTTGGGTCAGTCTTTTTGCAGTGTACCAAATTTTATTTGGATAATAGTTAATATCTGTTAGTTTATCAGCCCATATTTTATTACGATAAACCCTAATGTCCTCAGTAATTATTCTAGTAAGCCTGTTTAAATGTTCTTTGAGGAACGTGGCACCTGATTTTTGCCACAACTTTTTAATTTGATTTTTTAATTTAATTTTGGATATAATTTCCAAAGGTAAACTAATTGTTTGTGTTGAAGTGAACTTTCGCAATGGAATGGTTTTACTTATGGCATCAGTAATAGTAGTTGTTAGGTGTTCTACAGCTTGATCTATACTATCATTGTTGTCAATTTGTCTGGTGTGACATATATTATCATTTATTACTTTCTTATAGAGCAGCCAATTGGCTTTATTATAATCTAAAACATTTTTGTAGGATTGAGGATTGTCGTCAAGTGGGTTTGAGATACTTATAAAGACTGGATTATGATCTGAGTTAAATAAAGATTTGGTTATAGGTTCAGAAAGAATAGATAGATTTTTTGTAAGGGCTAAATCTATTGTACTATGGTCTTGATTTGGTATCGCAGGAAATCTAGTTGGAGTCTGAGGATAATGTAGTTGAATGGTATCATGGTTTTTGTTTAAGTACTTAAATAGTTTGAGTCCGTTTGTGTTATTATATTTACAATTCCACATTATGTGTTGCGCATTAAAATCACCAGCTACAATAACTCTTGGATTTAAGTTGAATATTTTATGTAAGTCTGCATGCAATAGTTTTGCAGAAGGAACATATATGGAGACAATAGTTATTTTACGTCCTCTATTGAACACATTTATAGCAGTAATTTCAGAGTGTTTTACAGATAATAACGGTAATTCTTCATGTCTGATACAAGCTTTTATAAATATTGCTGTACCACCCCATCCTGTCATGTTTCTGTCATTCCGGTATATTTTGTAGTCGTTCATGTATAATTTGTCAGTGGGTTTTAAGTGAGTCTCATTTATTAATACGATGTCTAAGTCCATTGTAACGATCGTTTGTCTGAGTTCATCAATGTTATTTTTTATTCCATTTGAATTGAAAAACATTATTTTTATACCATACTTGTCAATTATGGGCATTTAGTAAGAAAGTTTAAAATTGTAGTATATTTTTCATTGTATGTCATGTTAGTATTTATAGTCTTTGTAAGTGCATAAAGTTCCCTGAAAATTTTTATTACCTCAGGATCTGAAAAAAGCAACTTGATTTGTCTTATTGCAGCAAAAATGCCCTCGGTGGAGTTAAAATCAGGATCTTGATTCGATGAAGTTGATGGTATACTTCTTTGTTCAGGAATAGCTTGGAATTTTGGTAGTTCCATCTGGACAGTGTGTCTGGCATCTCTCGGCTTCAGCGTTTCAGAATAGCTTCTTGTCATAGGTTTAGGTTCAAGGGCTGCATGAATCTGTTGTTTTTTAGCCTTGTAATTCAGTAAGGATGTACACTTTGAATAGTTTGCTGGGTGATAGTCTTTACAGTTAACGCACTGGGGCTTTTCTTCTGATAATTTTTGGCAGCAGCCAGGAGAATGTGCTTTTGTGCATTTAATGCATCTATATTTCATATCACACGAGTAAGACGTATGTCCAAAACTTAAACATTTATGACATTGTAGGATTTTGAAATTTGGCTTATACATTTCCCATTTAATAATGTGACCATTTAAGTTCGTTATTTCTTTTACTTTTGACATGTCTTGCGATTTGTCAAGCATAATTATATAAATTGGTAGATTATGTTTTTGTCCATCAGAATAGGTTTTCTTTAATTGTATGACCTTTTGCACAAGAATACGTCGTACACTCAGTAATTCAAATACCTCTAACTCAGTAATTGCTGGATGTAAGCCTGTTAGTGTGATTTTCTTTGTTGTTTCTCCAGTGGAATACGTATAAAATTGGTAACTGCAATCTCTTAATGTACTCTTTATCTTGTTATGATCTACTAGTGTCTTAGTATATATTTTATGGGTATGCGTTTTAATATATTGTATGGTAAAATTAACTTTCGTAACATCTCGGATGTAGTTTATGGCCCTGAGATCTAAGTTATGTTTTACTATTATCGGTGGTACCTTTACTTCTATAGGTTTCGTGTCATTATTCCCTTGTATGATTTCCATTGTTTCTTGCTTTTGGCCACGCTTTCTTGACTTAACCTTTGTAAATTCTTCTAGTTCGAGGTCGGTATCCATATCACTTCGGTCAGTAAGTGACTGGTACCTGTTTTCTTTTTTATTCTTTTTACTTCGTACCATTGTTTGTTTGTTACTTTTGATTTCAAGCCTTTTGACAGATTTCCTAGGCTTATGCCTAGGAAACTCTGTGTTGGGGACACCCACCTGACTATAGATTTTCTTTATCTTCTTGTAATAATACTTAAGAAATATTCTTCAAAATAAACTAGCTTCTAATAACTTTAAATTTCACTACACTCTTGCACTTCCGGGTCGTATACTTCAGCTCTCTTCCCAAATCAAGTCAGTAATAAGAAAAACCTTTATAAAAACGCCTTTTATTAATATTTACAGTTGTTTGGGAATACAAGAGATGTCGCACTCGTATTCGTATTCGTATTCGTATTGTAACACACACCGCAGAGTATTGCCGTATGTGAATATATTTGATGGTCTATGTCTTGAACGAGATCCTGACTGCCCTGTGAACTCTCTCAGCAAGGAGAGGTTAAAGGTGGCTCGTCCTTTTGTCAATTGGTCAGAGAAAAATAAATGACCAATGGGAAACGGACGGGCAGCTAAGATGAAAAAATAGTTCTTCTCTTTGCTGGGAGAGAATTTTTGGAAAGTCCCACTTCTTCGGAAGAAGGGGCGCACAACAATTCATAACGTCATTCGCTAATGTATATAACATATACATTACATCATATAATATATATATATATATATATATATATATATATATATTAGGGTGGTCCTTAAAATGGTCATTTTCGAATTTTCTTGCTCCCAGGGGCTCAAATGGTTCCAAATTGATAAAAAACAATTCTCTGAAAATTTTAGCTCTTAATATTAACGTTTAGATAGAGCGCAATTCATTCAAAGTTTTGTATGGAAATGGCATGGAAAAATTTTCAAAAATTTTAAAAATGTTTTTTAAATGTAATTTAGCGAACAAATGAATGAATAAAACTCATTCATTTGTCGCTAAGTTATACCTAAAACATTTTTTTTAATTTTCAAAAATTTTTCCATACTCTTTCCATACAAACTTTGATTGAATTGCGCTCTATCTAAACGTTAATATTAAGAGCTAAAACTTTCAGAGAATTGTTTTTTATCAATTTGGAACCATTTGAGCCCCTGGGAGCAAGGAAATTCGAAAATGACCATTTTAAGGACCACCCTAATATATATATATATATATATATATATATATGAAGTCCATTTTAAGGACATATACATATATATATATATATATATATATGTATATATATATATGTATAATATATACATATATATATATATGTATATATATATATATATATATAATGTATATTATATATATATAATTTATATATTATATGCAGCCCAACCGTCGAATTAAAAAAAGATTAAATAACAAAATTATTGATTCCATTAAACGTTTCGACACTTGATGTGTGTCATCATTCAGTAATCTAAAAAAAAAAACATATAACATAAATACACAGTTGATGATAAATCTATATATATAAAAGAGGATCGCTTTATGTGCTAACACTTATAACTCACGAACGGCTGAACCGATTTAGATGAAAATTGGCAGGGAGGTAGTTTAGAGCCAGGAGAAGGACTTAGGATACTTTTTATCCCGATTTTCAGTTTAATTGATAGTATATTTATATATATAAAAAAAATACTAGCTAGCCCGGCCACGCGTTGCTGTGGCTCAGTAATTGGTGGCAGAGAGGTAGTTTAGAGCCCGTTTTTCATTCTAATTCAGAATTAATTACTGAACGTAGTCAGCTAATTGTTCGTTTGAAATGTGTCATTTGTTGTGATGAAATTGGTTTCATTTTCATAATAAAATTTATATTTGCTCAAACTCAAATTGGACCTTTAAGCCTTGCCCTGCTCTACGTATATACTTTTTATTGAATTTACTTTAATTCAAGGTATGTTACTTGAAACTTTTCAAAAAGCAGGTCAAAGCAGATATATCTAATTTATTTTCTATCTCTCCTCGCAGAATTTTGAAAAATTTGTATAAGCTCAGTAGTAGTATTTACAATTATACACAAAATCCAGAATCCAAAAGAATCTGAAAAGCTTAAAACGTAATCAATAAGTCGAAATACCAAAAAATACTTGGATTGGATTATACCATGATTTCTATAGAAAGTGTATAAAACTTCCAGTTTGATTGAATTGACAAAACATAGACAAACTAATGGGGTTTATTGTTTTTATAATACCTCATTGTATATAGCATTCAAACAACACATCCTTATACACTTATAGGATTAATATTTTTGATTCTCTAGAAATTGTTTAGAATATACCTTACTTAGCAAAACAACGTTTGCCGGGTCAGCTAGTATAAATATATAAAAGGAGGAAATTATACATACTAAACCAGGGAAAACAGCAGAAAAAATTAATTATGATGTCAAATTGATTGAACACTAAATTTGTGTAAAATAATAAAATACTATTAGTTAACAAAAGAGAAATAGAAGAAGCACATATTGCCCTCCTATATTTAATGTTATTGGTAGCATTACATTGTGGACACTGTTCAAGGTTAAAAGTACAACGCAGTGTAGACACGCACGTGTAATGAGGAGTGGGAGAGTGTTGCAAGAAACGAAAGGGGAAAGGAAAACAGAGAAGAAATATAACGAACGAAAGATTCTAAAACTGTATTGATTTCCTTTTCATGAATTTAATGATGACTTTGTAACTGTCATGTAAGAGATGAGAGGAATTATGTTTGTTTACACAAGAAGTAATACTCCTCCTCCTTTTATATATTTATATTTATCATCAACTTTGTATTTATGTTATATGTTTTTTAGATTACTGAATGATGACACACATCAAGTGTAGAAACGTTTAATGGAATAAATAATTTTGTTATTTAATTTTTTTTTAATTCGACGGTTGGGCTGCAAAAATATTACAAATATATATATATATATATATATATATATATATATATATATATATATATATATATATATATATTATAAGATGTTCCGCCACGTAATAGTTTGGCGCGCTACCTGTGGGGTCGCGAGTTCAAGCCTCCTGCTCTGGCAACCTGATATCATGTAGCAGCAATGACTATTTTCACAAGAAAATATACATCAACTAGTTGTTAGTGGCATCTTGCTTAAAAGCAATTTGCATGAACTTCCCGATACGTATACATCAATAAGAAATAAAGATTCAGTTATTTAGATAAAATGTTCAACTGTTATTTCGAAAATAAAGATTTCTCTTTTACTATAAACAATTTTCAGTTGATATTTTTAAAATTTATTGAAAATCAATTTGTTGAACACATTTTATTTCATCCGTATCGTGCTCTAGCAATAAGAATGTATTTTATTTAAGCGTGGACGTCAACTGTAATCAGTACGTGAACATGATTCGGCATATATTCTGATTGAAATCGCTCAAGCGTGCGGCAAAAATATAATCTTTGATAAATTTTGATAATCTGGAATTACTTCAAAATTCTAGAATGATTCAGAATCACTTGAAATGTCCAGAATATATATTGAACAAATCAGATTTTATTGTGAAAACACAAACTCCTTCGGGAAGTTAATAAATAATACTAAAAACATTACAGTTAGAGAACAACATTATACTATATTATATTATTAATTGCGTGTACTATAATATAAATTAATGTTATTTATTAATTTAGCTTGTTTTAAATTTACTTGAAAATGGCAATTGGATAGTGGCAGATATTTTAAAATTTTAAATATAAAAAACTTTATGTGTATTAAAAAATTATTGATAATTATACAATGTCAAGAAATTTTAATAAGTGAAAACTAGTGGTGTATGGCATCGTGCCTTAAGACAAATTGCTGGAACTTCCCGTACCGTAATAAAATGTTCGAGGAATATTAGATGCTTTCAAATAGATTATTATGGATACTGTAACTATCATTATATATTTTTTATAGATAAAATATAAGAGCTTATAAATTGGACGACGACGTTTATAAATATTTATACGAAAGGTAAATAAACAAAACTTGATCAAACAAAGTTAATATGAAGGATCTTATCTCATATTTCTAAAAATTATATATCTGAATTGTAATGTTGAAATTATTCATTTGGAGTACATAACTGAGTTTTGAAATTTTTAACTTTAGAATTAAAATTAAAATTCATATCATTTTTAATATTCAAAAACATTTTTTTGGAAATTAAAAAAAAAACATTTTTTTTTAATTTTGAATTTTTTTTCTTTCCTCAAAAACTAATCGATTCTTCAACAAACAAAATGTTTTTTGAATCATTCAAATCGGATGCTTTGTTCTTTCAAAAACTGTCATTTTTACACTTTCAGCTCATTATCTCTGAAACGCCTAGGCCTTCCTTTGCCAAAAACTAATCATATCTTCTTCTCATCAATACGAATTGAATGTATTTT
This sequence comes from Ctenocephalides felis, assembly GCF_003426905.1. Classification (NCBI taxonomy): domain Eukaryota; kingdom Metazoa; phylum Arthropoda; class Insecta; order Siphonaptera; family Pulicidae; genus Ctenocephalides; species Ctenocephalides felis. The sequence continues at coordinate 7,782,812 of NW_020538040.1, forward strand.
GAATCATTCAAATCAGATGCCTTGTTCTCTCAAAAAATTAATTTCTATTTACTGCACTCTTGGCTTCGTATTTCCGAAACGGCTGGACCTGCCTTTGCCAAAAACTAATCAACACCTCTCGTTATTAATAAGAATCGATTGCTTTTTGAATTATTCAAATCGGTTGAGCGGTTCTCCCAAAAAAGTCGACAAAAGATTGTATCCACACATACATACACACGCCCACACACACATCCATTTTTTCTGAGGAATTGCAAAAGGTTCAAAAACTTGAAGATATACAAAAATTTTCAATTTCTATTTTTGGAGGATTACAATAACTTGCTCTACAAGAAGTTCAAAATGAAACAATAAGTAAATAACGAATTTTCAACAAGACTAGTTTATATTTCCATTACCTATGTCTTTTCTAATCCCACGTTTCTGAAATATTCACATCACGTTCATTGAACATTACCAAAATAAGGTTTCTGTAACATTATGAAATATGTTCAAATTTTTCGTAATATTCAGATCACTTACAAATATTTCGACGGAAGACCTTGACGTACACCGACGTTGAATTTTTGGAACTCAACTTCCTAGTGGCGAGTAGTTTTTTTTATTAAAACGAACATTCTCTTTCGTTACATTGTGAGAATAATCTTGTTGACCGCCAAAACATTATATATATATATATATATATATATATATATTTATTTATTATGATTTTTGTTTTATTGCGTTCTTAGCCGTGAACTCTGCATTTCCGAGAGATCAAATCAATTGCAAAGATTGTTAATTTAATTGTTTGCAGATAATTTTATTAAATAATAAATGTTAAGAGCTATAATGAACATAATAAGGAAGTAATAATATGAGATGAGAATATAAAAAGTATTTGCTGACTTTTTTCATTTACTAGGTAAATATTTGTTGCAGATGTTCATAAAGGCGCCCGGGTTGAAGCATAGGTTTACATCACTTGCACTGTATAGGATTGCCCACAATTTTCTAGGATAAAAACTTTACGTTTATATCCTAGAAAATTGTGGGCGATCAATAAAAATAATTTTTGATGCAAATTTTGTTCATTGAAAAATAATTTAGAAAAGGAGAAATAATATTAAAAATTCGAATATTATCTTATACCTTATATTAACATACATAGCGAATTTTAATATTGAATATGCGTAGGTTATTAAGAAAATTAATTAAGAAATACAAATTGTTATTAAAATTATATAAATGTTATATAATTAGCATACAATATAAAGTTTGATTTAAATTAAGTAATAGTTTTTTAATTAAAAATGCGGTTGAATATAACTTTTAATTAAAAATGCGGTTGCATATATCTTTTAAAAATATTAATATTTTAACTTTCCGTAAGTTAAGTTATTGTAATCAGAAGTTTCTGATAATTTTGACATATTTCAGACACCACTAGGCATGGCATCGTACCTCAAGGGCAAATTGCTGGAACTTACCGTACCGAAAATTCAAATTTCTAAAAAGCCTTTAAAATTTTTGGGAAAATTAAAAAAAAATTAACTATGAAAATTTTTTGAATTTTTTTTATATTTTGAAAAATTTGATCCGTATTCTCGAAACTGCCGACAAAATATTGTATCCGCACATACATACACACACACACATACTTCGATTATTTTCAAGGTATGCCAAAATGTTCAGAAATCCTTAAAACGTGAAGAAAAGAGATAAAATCATTTTCTATCTTTTTGCGATTACTATAACTTACACTATCAGAAGCTAAATATCGCTTTATTGACAAATTTGTTTTTTGTTATATTTTTTAAATTTTCTTCAAAGCAATTGTACTGCTTGGCTGTTTTTGAGAAGAAATATCGAAGCGCGTAAGCGCCGCGTCCCAGTCTAACGGATAAACATTGGTACGGAACCCATAGAAATGTAAACAAAATTTATTCTCATTATTAAAGTCTCTATAAAATATCTGATGATTTGACGTGCATATGCCTAATGATTATTTTTGACCGCCAAATGGATTTTTTTTCACTGTTTTTACTCGATCTCCGAAACCGCTAGACCTGCCTTCCTAAAAATTCAATCAGTTCTTCATCTTGTCAATATAAGTAAAATGTTTTTTGAATTATTAAAATCGGACACTTCGTTCTCCTAAAGACTGAGTTATGATTTTTGGTACTTCTTGTCCCGTATCATCATAACGGCTAGACCTGCCTTTGCCGAAAACTAATCGGCACGTCTCCATATCAATACAAATCGAATGTTCTTTGAATTATTAAATGGGTTGATTGGTGTTCCCGAAATCGTCGACGAAAATTTGTATCCGCACACACACACATACACATACACATACATCTATTTTTTCTAAGGTATGCCAAAATATTCAGAAACCTTTGAAACGTGAAGATATATAAAAATTTTCATTTTCGATTTTTTTGCGATTACTATAACTTGCCCTTGATTTTTGAACCGTTACTATAACGGGAATTACAAGAGTATTGAATTGTGAAATGTGATCATTTGTAATTATTATTTCCATCCTCACAAAAATTGTATTATACAATATTTGTTTACAAAAACAAATATGACATCATCTCTCTTTTGTTCCGATTCGATGTCCAGAAATTATAAAATATAAGAAAATGATATGTATATATAAAGTATAAAAATTGTTTCATAATCTCTCATATCAGACACCCCTGCCTGACTGAGATATGAAAATATTATATGATCAAAAAAAAATAATAATATTAATTTTAAACAACAAGATGTTCAATATTTGTAAAGTTCACTTTCATTTCGACTTGACAATTCAAATTCCATTCATTGTCACCAACAATCTCATCTCGCAATAAACATCAACATTAAAACATTTAAAAAAAAAAACAATAAAATTCAATCAATCAATTACAAAGATCTTTATTCGCCTCGGGGGGTCCCCTCGCCATTCGTTCGCCGAACTAGATCATTCGGATCTCTTCCGGACGCTTCCGGCTGCAGAATCAGGAAGAGACCGAACGAACGATCGGATATAGGAAGTGACGGAACGAGGCGAATCGAGGCGAACCGGGTGTGCGAGTAATTGGATCGGCGGCGCCAAATTTAAACTTTAATTGATTTCGAGAAAAAAATTAATAGAATTAAATTTGCCATTATTGAATTTGAATTGGTATTACAAGGTGGAATAATTAGATTTGATGATTCGGGAATATTTGGAGGATAATTATGTGATGGTTAATAGATGGTCACAGACCATTAATAATATTGAAGTGTAACTTCTTAGGTGACGATTTGGTATTTGAACTAGATGCAAGTGGCATTTTGCCTCAATGCAAGTTTCATCAACTTTCTGAAATTTGTATATAGCCAATTTATTATTTTATTTATTTATTTATTCATAAGCAAGCCATAATAAATAATAATAAATATTATTTTAGGCTCTTGTCAATTTATTTATAAGAATTGATATTAGGCAACTAGTAAATTGTGAAAATAAAAGTTTGACATTTTATCATTTTTGATATTTATAAAAAAAAAAACTTTTCGTATATTTTGATATTTTGATATATTCGTTAACATCATGCACTCTTAAACCATTCAAAATTTCATTAGGAACTCAAAATTTTTAACTTCCTTTAGGGTAAGTTATATTAATCGTAAAAAAATCAAAAATATTTTTTATATATCTTTACGTTTGAATGGTTTCTGAACATTTTGGCATACCCAAGAAAAATTGGCTGTGTGTGTATGTTCGATACAAATTTTTGTCGACGATTTTGGGAACACGGATCAACCAATTCTTCTAAATTGGTCCAAATCTTCCAAAAAAACATTCGATTTGTATTGATGGGAGACGAACTAATTAGTTTTTGGCCTAGACAAATGCCAAAAATAGTATTTAAGTTTTTGAGATAACGGGGCGTCCGATTTGAATGATTCATTTATTTGGATCGACGAATTAATAAATTGAATAACTGATTATTGGGAATGCAGGTCCAGCGGTGTCAGAGCTTTAATAAAAAAAGTAAGAAAAATGCCATTTGGCGGTCAAAAATAATCATTAGACATATGCCATCAAATTATCAGATATTTTATAGAGATTTTAATAATAAGAACAAATTTTGTTCATATTTCTATAGGTTCCGTAACATTGTTTATCCGTTAGAGAGCGACGCGGCGCTTACGCGCTTTGATATTTCAACTTTAGCTAAAACAGCGCAATTACTTCGAAAAAAAAAATGTTCAAAATTTTCAAAAAAAATATAAATAAAAGAAAAGTTTGCAAACTAGACCATTTTTTCCAAAAATTTCAAAATTCTCAAAAATCTGTTGTATTTGTTTTAAAACTTTATTGTTATTGTTTTGAAGCTTTTAAAATTTTAAAATACGATAAGAAAAGTTCCAGCAATTTTCCTAAAGGCACGATGCCATGCACAACTAGTTTAAAAATATTCGAATCCTATTGATAGGGAAATATGCTGATTAGTTTTTGGCAAAGGCAGGTCCAGCAGTTACGGAGATAAAGAGCAAAGAGTGCAGGAAATAGAAATCGAGTTTTTGAGAGAACGGAGCACAAGATTTGAATGATCCAAAAAACATTCAATTTGTAATGATTGTGATTAGTTTTTGGCAAAGGTAGGTCCAGCCGTTTCGGATATACGCTAAATGAGCATTCGAGTAATTCAAAAAACATATTGCTTGCGTTGACAAATGGATGTTTTTAGGAACAACAAAAAATATGAGCTTTTTTCAACATTCAAAAAGCATTTTTTTTTCATTTACAAAAACATTTTCTTATAAATATCGAAAATATTTTGAATTTAATTTTAATTCTAGCTAAAGTTTTAAAGCTCACTTATATACTTGAAATAAATAAATTTAACTTTGAAATTCTGTTTATATAATTTTTGTAAATATGAGATACGATCCTTCATTCTAACCCCCATTCATTAAGTTCTGTTTATTTAATTTTATGTAAACTTATATAAACGTTGTCGTCTAATTTATAAGCTCTTATATTTTGTCTATAAAATACGAATAATAAAAGTTACTGTATTCATATAAAATCAATTTATAAACATTTGAGATCCCTCCAATATTTCATTACGGTACGGGAAGTTCCAGCAATTCGCCTTGAGGCACGATGCCATACACCACTAGTTGAAATTGCTTTTGTGTTGCTCAAAGCATGTTATAAATTTTGTTCAGTTTAGCCAATATAAGTTAAATCACAGTCTGAGCAATTAGTTTGATGAAATAGATATTGATATTGAAAAAGTTTGTTCTAGTTAAAGGTTAAATTACAGGTATCCCAAAGTGTTGAATTTAGTATAAAAATTTTGGAAAACACTGTCTTAACATTTGAGAAACATTTGTCATACCCTGTCGTACATTTGAAAAACACTGTCTTAACATTTGGAAAACATTTGAAAATTCTCGATTATATCATTACAGTACGGGAGTTCCAGCAATTTGTCTTAAGACACAATGCCATACACTACTAGTTTAAATTATTTTTGTGTTGCTCAAGTCATGTTATAAAATTTTGTTCAGTTTAGCCAATATAAACTAAATCACAGTCTGAGCAATTACTTTGATGAACTAGATTGAAAAAAGCTGGCTCTAGTTAATCTAGATTTAGATATAAAATTTTGGAAAACACTGCCTTACAGGAAGTAGTTAATCGATCCAAATATTAATACAAAATGGATCTCGTCAATGATACCCCCCGATGCATGTGTTTAATATTTTATTTTGAATAAAATATCTTTTTCTTCTGAATTCGTACCAAGGTCGGGAGGTCCCCCGTCTCGTTATATAAAAAGTGGAACTCACGCACTTCTCAAGCACAGTCGAGAATTAAACACGAAAGTGATTGCTAAGATAAATAAATTGTAATTTGTTTATAAATAAATATATCAAATTTATTAACGTAAAAATATTTATTCAAAAGATTAAATTCGAAAAGTTCTTAATTCGAAACGAGAGTGTTAGTGCCATCTAACGATAACAAAGTGAGTGTGAAAGAGATTTGAATCGAAAAAGGATTTTTATTTGAAAGGTGAGTTTTAATTAATTAATTAATAGAATATAGATATTTTTAATTATTTAACACAATATAGAGATTTTTTCAAATGTTAGATGTTTCTTTTAATTTGTTTTTTTTTATTTGACTGTCTTTCCTATTATAGATAGTTTGTGATAATGAATTCTTTTGAAAATTTAGATTTATTTTGAAATTTTAGATTGTTTCAATTTAATTTATTTTTCTGTAAATACAATGTCCATAATTACAAA
>NW_020538040.1:7790093-7811736 GCF_003426905.1 Ctenocephalides felis
TTTCATGAAGGTAGATCTAGCGGTTTCGGAGATCAGTAAAAAAAAACTAAAAAAAAATGCCCATTAGGCGATCAAAAATGATCATTAGACATATGCACGTCAAATTATCAGATATTTTATAGAGATTTTAACATAAGTATAAATTTTGTTTGCATTCCATGGGTCCCGTACCAATGTTTATCCGTTAGACGGCGGCGCGGCGCTTATGCGCTTCGATATTTCGTCTCTATGTAGTTAAGCAGTACGATTGCTTTGAAAAAAAATAATACATTTTTCTTCAAAAAGTCTTTTTTTTTTTCAAAAAAAGTAAATTTTTGTCAAAAATTTATATTTTCTCAAAAATCTAATTTTTTCAGAGTAATTTTTTTTCAAAAATGATAATCTTTTTAAAAAAAATTTTTTTGGTACGGAAAGTTCTAGCAATTTGCTTAAGGCACGATGCCATGCGCCCCACTAGTTTGTTTATTTTCATGAACATGTATAAACGTCTTCAACCAATTTGTAAGCTCTCATATTTTGTCTATAAAATTGAAATAATAAAAGTTACAGTTTTATAATAATTCATTTAATAATATTTAAATTATTTGTTATTAATCATTGATAACTTGATCATTTTTTGTTCGAAGGAGTTTGTTTTCATCAAAAAATTCGATTTGCTAATTTTATGTTTTCTCGACGTTTATAGTCATTCTGTATCGTGTTAGAGTTAGATGAATTGCCAGACATTAAAAATTATATATTTATAAAATATAATTAAAATTATATATAATATTTCTTTTGAGAAGTTCAAAATATAGTAACAAACCATGCAAATAATATTAAGAAGAGAATTAATCAGTTTAAATATATTTTGATTTTTCTAATGTAAATATATTACAACTTAATCTAATCTTAATCTTAATCTATATATAACATGTTAATCAGCTGAAACAATAAAATATCATAAAATCGAATAAGAAAAACCTTTATAAAAACGCCTTTTATTAATATTTACAGTTGTTTGGGAATACAAGAGATGTCGCACTCGTATTCGTATTCGTATTCGTATTGTAACACACACCGCAGAGTATTGCCGTATGTGAATATATTTGATGGTCTATGTCTTGAACGAGATCCTGACTGCCCTGTGAACTCTCTCAGCAAGGAGAGGTTAAAGGTGGCTCGTCCTTTTGTCAATTGGTCAGAGAAAAATAAATGACCAATGGGAAACGGACGGGCAGCTAAGATGAAAAAATAGTTCTTCTCTTTGCTGGGAGAGAATTTTTGGAAAGTCCCACTTCTTCGGAAGAAGGGGCGCACAACAATTCATAACGTCATTCGCTAATGTATATAAACATATACATTACATCATATAATATATATATATATATATATATATATATATATATTAGGGTGGTCCTTAAAATGGTCATTTTCGATTTTCTTGCTCCCAGGGGCTCAAATGGTTCCAAATTGATAAAAAACAATTCTCTGAAAATTTTAGCTCTTAATATTAACGTTTAGATAGAGCGCAATTCATTCAAAGTTTTGTATGGAAATGGCATGGAAAATTTTCAAAATTTTAAAAATGTTTTTTAAATGTAATTTAGCGAACAAATGAATGAATAAAACTCATTCATTGTCGCTAAGTTATACCTAAAACATTTTTTTTAATTTTCAAAATTTTTCCATACTCTTTCCATACAAACTTTGATTGAATTGCGCTCTATCTAAACGTTAATATAAGAGCTAAAACTTTCAGAGAATTGTTTTTTATCAATTTGGAACCATTTGAGCCCCTGGGAGCAAGGAAATTCGAAAATGACCATTTTAAGGACCACCCTAATATATATATATATATATATATATATATATGAAGTCCATTTAAGGACATATACATATATATATATATATATATATATATATATATATGTATATATATATATATGTATAATATATACATATATATATATATGTATATATTATATATATATATATAATGTATATTATATATATATAATTTATATATTATATGCAGCCCAACCGTCGAATTAAAAAAAGATTAAATAACAAAATTATTGATTCCATTAAACGTTTCGACACTTGATGTGTGTCATCATTCAGTAATCTAAAAAAAAAAACATATAACATAAATACACAGTTGATGATAAATCTATATATATAAAAGAGGATCGCTTTATGTGCTAACACTTATAACTCACGAACGGCTGAACCGATTTAGATGAAATTGGCAGGGAGGTAGTTTAGAGCCAGGAGAAGGACTTAGGATACTTTTTATCCCGATTTTCAGTTTAATTGATAGTATATTTATATATATAAAAAAATACTAGCTAGCCCGGCCACGCGTTGCTGTGGCTCAGTAATTGGTGGCAGAGAGGTAGTTTAGAGCCCGTTTTTCATTCTAATTCAGAATTAATTACTGAACGTAGTCAGCTAATTGTTCGTTTGAAATGTGTCATTTGTTGTGATGAAATTGGTTTCATTTTCATAATAAAATTTATATTTGCTCAAACTCAAATTGGACCTTTAAGCCTTGCCCTGCTCTACGTATATACTTTTTATTGAATTTACTTTAATTCAAGGTATGTTACTTGAAACTTTTCAAAAAGCAGGTCAAAGCAGATATATCTAATTTATTTTCTATCTCTCCTCGCAGAATTTTGAAAAATTTGTATAAGCTCAGTAGTAGTATTTACAATTATACACAAAATCCAGAATCCAAAAGAATCTGAAAAGCTTAAAACGTAATCAATAAGTCGAAATACCAAAAAAATACTTGGATTGGATTATACCATGATTTCTATAGAAAGTGTATAAAACTTCCAGTTTGATTGAATTGACAAAACATAGACAAACTAATGGGGTTTATTGTTTTTATAATACCTCATTGTATATAGCATTCAAACAACACATCCTTATACACTTATAGGATTAATATTTTTGATTCTCTAGAAATTGTTTAGAATATACCTTACTTAGCAAAACAACGTTTGCCGGGTCAGCTAGTATAAATATATAAAAGGAGGAAATTATACATACTAAACCAGGGAAAACAGCAGAAAAAATTAATTATGATGTCAAATTGATTGAACACTAAATTTGTGTAAAATAATAAAATACTATTAGTTAACAAAAGAGAAATAGAAGAAGCACATATTGCCCTCCTATATTTAATGTTATTGGTAGCATTACATTGTGGACACTGTTCAAGGTTAAAAGTACAACGCAGTGTAGACACGCACGTGTAATGAGGAGTGGGAGAGTGTTGCAAGAAACGAAAGGGGAAAGGAAAACAGAGAAGAAATATAACGAACGAAAGATTCTAAAACTGTATTGATTTCCTTTTCATGAATTTAATGATGACTTTGTAACTGTCATGTAAGAGATGAGAGGAATTATGTTTGTTTACACAAGAAGTAATACTCCTCCTCCTTTTATATATTTATATTTATCATCAACTTTGTATTTATGTTATATGTTTTTTAGATTACTGAATGATGACACACATCAAGTGTAGAAACGTTTAATGGAATAAATAATTTTGTTATTTAATTTTTTTTTAATTCGACGGTTGGGCTGCAAAAATATTACAAATATATATATATATATATATATATATATATATATATATATATATATATATATAAAGATGTTCCGCCACGTAATAGTTTGGCGCGCTACCTGTGGGGTCGCGAGTTCAAGCCTCCTGCTCTGGCAACCTGATATCATGTAGCAGCAATGACTATTTTCACAAGAAAATATACATCAACTAGTTGTTAGTGGCATCTTGCTTAAAAGCAATTTGCATGAACTTCCCGATACGTATACATCAATAAGAAATAAAGATTCAGTTATTTAGATAAAATGTTCAACTGTTATTTCGAAAATAAAGATTTCTCTTTTACTATAAACAATTTTCAGTTGATATTTTTAAAATTTATTGAAAATCAATTTGTTGAACACATTTTATTTCATCCGTATCGTGCTCTAGCAATAAGAATGTATTTTATTTAAGCGTGGACGTCAACTGTAATCAGTACGTGAACATGATTCGGCATATATTCTGATTGAAATCGCTCAAGCGTGCGGCAAAAATATAATCTTTGATAAATTTTGATAATCTGGAATTACTTCAAAATTCTAGAATGATTCAGAATCACTTGAAATGTCCAGAATATATATTGAACAAATCAGATTTTATTGTGAAAACACAAACTCCTTCGGGAAGTTAATAAATAATACTAAAAACATTACAGTTAGAGAACAACATTATACTATATTATATTATTAATTGCGTGTACTATAATATAAATTAATGTTATTTATTAATTTAGCTTGTTTTAAATTTACTTGAAAATGGCAATTGGATAGTGGCAGATATTTTAAAATTTTAAATATAAAAAACTTTATGTGTATTAAAAAATTATTGATAATTATACAATGTCAAGAAATTTTAATAAGTGAAAACTAGTGGTGTATGGCATCGTGCCTTAAGACAAATTGCTGGAACTTCCCGTACCGTAATAAAATGTTCGAGGAATATTAGATGCTTTCAAATAGATTATTATGGATACTGTAACTATCATTATATATTTTTTATAGATAAAATATAAGAGCTTATAAATTGGACGACGACGTTTATAAATATTTATACGAAAGGTAAATAAACAAAACTTGATCAAACAAAGTTAATATGAAGGATCTTATCTCATATTTCTAAAAATTATATATCTGAATTGTAATGTTGAAATTATTCATTTGGAGTACATAACTGAGTTTTGAAATTTTTAACTTTAGAATTAAAATTAAAATTCATATCATTTTTAATATTCAAAAACATTTTTTTGGAAATTAAAAAAAAAACATTTTTTTTTAATTTTGAATTTTTTTTCTTTCCTCAAAAACTAATCGATTCTTCAACAAACAAAATGTTTTTTGAATCATTCAAATCGGATGCTTTGTTCTTTCAAAAACTGTCATTTTTACACTTTCAGCTCATTATCTCTGAAACGCCTAGGCCTTCCTTTGCCAAAAACTAATCATATCTTCTTCTCATCAATACGAATTGAATGTATTTTGAATCATTCAAATCAGATGCCTTGTTCTCTCAAAAAATTAATTTCTATTTACTGCACTCTTGGCTTCGTATTTCCGAAACGGCTGGACCTGCCTTTGCCAAAAACTAATCAACACCTCTCGTTATTAATAAGAATCGATTGCTTTTTGAATTATTCAAATCGGTTGAGCGGTTCTCCCAAAAAAGTCGACAAAAGATTGTATCCACACATACATACACACGCCCACACACACATCCATTTTTTCTGAGGAATTGCAAAAGGTTCAAAAACTTGAAGATATACAAAAATTTTCAATTTCTATTTTTGGAGGATTACAATAACTTGCTCTACAAGAAGTTCAAAATGAAACAATAAGTAAATAACGAATTTTCAACAAGACTAGTTTATATTTCCATTACCTATTTCTTTTCTAATCCCACGTTTCTGAAATATTCACATCACGTTCATTGAACATTACCAAAATAAGGTTTCTGTAACATTATGAAATATGTTCAAATTTTTCGTAATATTCAGATCACTTACAAATATTTCGACGGAAGACCTTGACGTACACCGACGTTGAATTTTTGGAACTCAACTTCCTAGTGGCGAGTAGTTTTTTTTATCAAAACGAACATTCTCTTTCGTTACATTGTGAGAATAATCTTGTTGACCGCCAAAACATTATATATATATATATATATATATATATATATATATATTATTTATTATGATTTTTGTTTTATTGCGTTCTTAGCCGTGAACTCTGCATTTCCGAGAGATCAAATCAATTGCAAAGATTGTTAATTTAATTGTTTGCAGATAATTTTATTAAATAATAAATGTTAAGAGCTATAATGAACATAATAAGGAAGTAATAATATGAGATGAGGATATAAAAAGTATTTGCTAACTTTTTTCATTTACTAGGTAAATATTTGTTGCAGATGTTCATAAAGGCGCCCGGGTTGAAGCATAGGTTTACGAAACTCGTACATCACTTGCACTGTATAGGATTGCCCACAATTTTCTAGGATAAAAACTTTACGTTTATATCCTAGAAAATTGTGGGCGATCAATAAAAATAATTTTTGATGCAAATTTTGTTCATTGAAAAATAATTTAGAAAAGGAGAAATAATATTAAAAATTCGAATATTATCTTATACCTTATATTAACATACATAGCGAATTTTAATATTGAATATGCGTAGGTTATTAAGAAAATTAATTAAGAAATACAAATTGTTATTAAAATTATATAAATGTTATATAATTAGCATACAATATAAAGTTTGATTTAAATTAAGTAATAGTTTTTTAATTAAAAATGCGGTTGAATATAACTTTTAATTAAAAATGCGGTTGCATATATCTTTTAAAAATATTAATATTTTAACTTTCCGTAAGTTAAGTTATTGTAATCAGAAGTTTCTGATAATTTTGACATATTTCAGACACCACTAGGCATGGCATCGTACCTCAAGGGCAAATTGCTGGAACTTACCGTACCGAAAATTCAAATTTCTAAAAAGCCTTTAAAATTTTTGGGAAAATTAAAAAAAAATTAACTATGAAAATTTTTTGAATTTTTTTTTATATTTTGAAAAATTTGATCCGTATTCTCGAAACTGCCGACAAAATATTGTATCCGCACATACATACACACACACACATACTTCGATTATTTTCAAGGTATGCCAAAATGTTCAGAAATCCTTAAAACGTGAAGAAAAAGAGATAAAATCATTTTCTATCTTTTTGCGATTACTATAACTTACACTATCAGAAGCTAAATATCGCTTTATTGACAAATTTGTTTTTTGTTATATTTTTTAAATTTTCTTCAAAGCAATTGTACTGCTTGGCTGTTTTTGAGAAGAAATATCGAAGCGCGTAAGCGCCGCGTCCCAGTCTAACGGATAAACATTGGTACGGAACCCATAGAAATGTAAACAAAATTTATTCTCATTATTAAAGTCTCTATAAAATATCTGATGATTTGACGTGCATATGCCTAATGATTATTTTTGACCGCCAAATGGATTTTTTTTCACTGTTTTTACTCGATCTCCGAAACCGCTAGACCTGCCTTCCTAAAAATTCAATCAGTTCTTCATCTTGTCAATATAAGTAAAATGTTTTTTGAATTATTAAAATCGGACACTTCGTTCTCCTAAAGACTGAGTTATGATTTTTGGTACTTCTTGTCCCGTATCATCATAACGGCTAGACCTGCCTTTGCCGAAAACTAATCGGCACGTCTCCATATCAATACAAATCGAATGTTCTTTGAATTATTTAAATGGGTTGATTGGTGTTCCCGAAATCGTCGACGAAAATTTGTATCCGCACACACACACACATACACATACACATACATCTATTTTTTCTAAGGTATGCCAAAATATTCAGAAACCTTTGAAACGTGAAGATATATAAAAATTTTCATTTTCGATTTTTTTGCGATTACTATAACTTGCCCTTGATTTTTGAACCGTTACTATAACGGGAATTACAAGAGTATTGAATTGTGAAATGTGATCATTTGTAATTATTATTTCCATCCTCACAAAAATTGTATTATACAATATTTGTTTACAAAAAACAAATATGACATCTCATTCTCTTTTGTTCCGATTCGATGTCCAGAAATTATAAAATATAAGAAAATGATATGTATATATAAAGTATAAAAATTGTTTCATAATCTCTCATATCAGACACCCCTGCCTGACTGAGATATGAAAATATTATATGATCAAAAAAAAATAATAATATTAATTTTAAACAACAAGATGTTCAATATTTGTAAAGTTCACACTTTCATTTCGACTTGACAATTCCATTCATTGTCACCAACAATCTCATCTCGCAATAAACATCAACATTAAAACATTTAAAAAAAAAAACAATAAAATTCAATCAATCAATTACAAAGATCTTTATTCGCCTCGGGGGGTCCCCTCGCCATTCGTTCGCCGAACGAGATCATTCGGATCTCTTCCGGACGCTTCCGGCTGCAGAATCAGGAAGAGACCGAACGAACGATCGGATATAGGAAGTGACGGAACGAGGCGAATCGAGGCGAACCGGGTGTGCGAGTAATTGGATCGGCGGCGCCAAATTTAAACTTTAATTGATTTCGAGAAAAAAATTAATAGAATTAAATTTGCCATTATTGAATTTGAATTGGTATTACAAGGTGGAATAATTAGATTTGATGATTCGGGAATATTTGGAGGATAATTATGTGATGGTTAATAGATGGTCACAGACCATTAATAATATTGAAGTGTAACTTCTTAGGTGACGATTTGGTATTTGAACTAGATGCAAGTGGCATTTTGCCTCAATGCAAGTTTCATCAACTTTCTGAAATTTGTATATAGCCAATTTATTATTTTATTTATTTATTTATTCATAAGCAAGCCATAATAAATAATAATAAATATTATTTTAGGCTCTTGTCAATTTATTTATAAGAATTGATATTAGGCAACTAGTAAAATTGTGAAAATAAAAGTTTTGACATTTTATCATTTTTGATATTTATAAAAAAAAAACACTTTTCGTATATTTTGATATTTTGATATATTCGTTAACATCATGCACTCTTAAACCATTCAAAATTTCATTAGGAACTCAAAATTTTTAACTTCCTTTAGGGTAAGTTATATTAATCGTAAAAAAATCAAAAATATTTTTTTATATATCTTTACGTTTGAATGGTTTCTGAACATTTTGGCATACCCAAGAAAAATTGGCTGTGTGTGTATGTTCGAATACAAATTTTTGTCGACGATTTTGGGAACACGGATCAACCAATTCTTCTAAATTGGTCCAAATCTTCCAAAAAACATTCGATTTGTATTGATGGGGAGACGAACTAATTAGTTTTTGGCCTAGACAAATGCCAAAAATAGTATTTAAGTTTTTGAGATAACGGGGCGTCCGATTTGAATGATTCATTTTATTTGGATCGACGAATTAATAAATTGAATAACTGATTATTGGGAATGCAGGTCCAGCGGTGTCAGAGCTTTAATAAAAAAAGTAAGAAAAATGCCATTTGGCGGTCAAAAATAATCATTAGACATATGCCATCAAATTATCAGATATTTTATAGAGATTTTAATAATAAGAACAAATTTTGTTCATATTTCTATAGGTTCCGTAACATTGTTTATCCGTTAGAGAGCGACGCGGCGCTTACGCGCTTTGATATTTCAACTTTAGCTAAAACAGCGCAATTACTTCGAAAAAAAAAATGTTCAAAATTTTCAAAAAAAAAATATAAATAAAAGAAAAGTTTGCAAACTAGACCATTTTTTCCAAAAATTTCAAAATTCTCAAAAATCTGTTGTATTTGTTTTAAAACTTTATTGTTATTGTTTTGAAGCTTTTAAAAATTTTAAAATACGATAAGAAAAGTTCCAGCAATTTTCCTAAAGGCACGATGCCATGCACAACTAGTTTAAAAATATTCGAATCCTATTGATAGGGAAATATGCTGATTAGTTTTTGGCAAAGGCAGGTCCAGCAGTTACGGAGATAAAGAGCAAAGAGTGCAGGAAATAGAAATCGAGTTTTTGAGAGAACGGAGCACAAGATTTGAATGATCCAAAAAACATTCAATTTGTAATGATTGTGATTAGTTTTTGGCAAAGGTAGGTCCAGCCGTTTCGGATATACGCTAAATGAGCATTCGAGTAATTCAAAAAACATATTGCTTGCGTTGACAAAATGGATGTTTTTAGGAAAAACAAAAAAATATGAGCTTTTTTCAACATTTCAAAAAGCATTTTTTTTTCATTTACAAAAACATTTTCTTATAAATATCGAAAATATTTTGAATTTAATTTTAATTCTAGCTAAAGTTTTAAAGCTCACTTATATACTTGAAATAAATAAATTTAACTTTGAAATTCTGTTTATATAATTTTTGTAAATATGAGATACGATCCTTCATTCTAAACCCCATTCATTAAGTTCTGTTTATTTAATTTTTATGTAAACTTATATAAACGTTGTCGTCTAATTTATAAGCTCTTATATTTTGTCTATAAAATACGAATAATAAAAGTTACTGTATTCATATAAAATCAATTTATAAACATTTGAGATCCCTCCAATATTTCATTACGGTACGGGAAGTTCCAGCAATTCGCCTTGAGGCACGATGCCATACACCACTAGTTGAAATTGCTTTTGTGTTGCTCAAAGCATGTTATAAAATTTTGTTCAGTTTAGCCAATATAAGTTAAATCACAGTCTGAGCAATTAGTTTGATGAAATAGATATTGATATTGAAAAAAGTTTGTTCTAGTTAAAGGTTAAAATTACAGGTATCCCAAAGTGTTGAATTTAGTATAAAAATTTTGGAAAACACTGTCTTAACATTTGAGAAACATTTGTCATACCCTGTCGTACATTTGAAAAACACTGTCTTAACATTTGGAAAACATTTGAAAATTCTCGATTATATCATTACAGTACGGGAGTTCCAGCAATTTGTCTTAAGACACAATGCCATACACCACTAGTTTAAATTATTTTTGTGTTGCTCAAGTCATGTTATAAAATTTTGTTCAGTTTAGCCAATATAAACTAAATCACAGTCTGAGCAATTAGTTTGATGAACTAGATTAAAAAAAGTTTGTTCTAGTTAAATGTTGATATAAAAATTTTGGAAAACACTGTCTTACAGGAAGTAGTTAATCGATCCAAATATTAATACAAAATGGATCTCGTCAATGATACCCCCCAATGCATGTGTTTTATATTATATTTTGAATAAAATATCTTTTTCTTCTGAATTCGTACCAAGGTCGGGAGGTCCCCCGTCTCGTTATATAAAAAGTGGAACTCACGCACTTCTCAAGCACAGTCGAGAATTAAACACGAAAGTGATTGCTAACATAAATAAATTGTAATTTGTTTATAAATAAATATATCAAATTTATTAACGTAAAAATATTTATTCAAAAGATTAAATTCGAAAAGTTCTTAATTCGAAACGAGAGTGTTAGTGCCATCTAACGATAACAAAGTGAGTGTGAAAGAGATTTGAATCGAAAAAGGATTTTTATTTGAAAGGTGAGTTTGTTTTAATTAATTAACACAATATAGATATTTTTAATTATTTAACACAATATAGAGATTTTTTTCAAAATGTTAGATGTTTCTTTTAATTTGTTTTTTTTTATTTTGACTGTCTTCCTATTATAGATAAGTTTGTGATAATGAATTCTTTTGAAAATTTAGATTTATTTTGAAATTTTAGATTTGTTTCAATTTTTAATTTATATTTTCTGTAAAATATAATGTCCATAATTACAAATAACATTTTTGGAAATTTTAACATTTATTAAAATTAAAGCTTTAATTAAAATTCCAGAATTCTCTTGAAAATTTTGATATCTTCCTTATAGTTCAATAAGCTAACTTTTTTTAAAAACCATTTGGAATTTTTAACACATCGTCCTTTCTAAGTTTGAGTTTTTCTTAAAATTCTTGATTTTTTTTAATATCAATAATAATGTCAACATTTTGGGAAAAATTACAAAATAATTGGTAAAAGCTAACTACAATTATTCAATACAAATTATATAACTAGTGGTATATAAGATATTTTTTGTAAATTAGATTTTTCTCAAAATATTGGATCATTTTTTAATCCTCTTTTAAAATTTTGACTGTCTTCCTGTTATAGATAAGTATCAGATAATTATTTTTTTTTAAGATTTAGATTTATTTTAAAATTTCAGATTTGTTTTAATTTCTAATTTATATTTTTATTTCAATATAATGTCCTTGATTACAAATAATATTTTCAAAATTTGTTCAGACTTGTTCAGAGTTTCAGACATTTGGTTCTTTTAACACATCATCCTTTATGAGCCAATAATATAAATGTTTGTTTTTGCTTGTTTGATAAACAATTTTTATTGATATTTATTTTTTGTTAGAAATATTTGAAAATTTAGAATTATTTTCACATCTTTAAGTTTATCTATTTAACTTTAAAAAAATCAATTTTTTTCCAATTTCAAACAATATTGCATTCTTCTAAGATATTTAAAAATTTAGATTTTTTTTCAAATTTTTTAATGATTTCATTTTAATTTGCTTTAATTTAGATTTTCTTTTTCTCTTAAAAATTTTAAACTATTTAATTTTCTTTGGGATAATCAAAAATTTATATCTATTTTCAAACTTTAGAATTGATATACATTTCAATTACATTTGAAATTGTTTTGAAATTTCTACACAAACTTTTTTAAGTATTTAGTTTTTTACTGAAGTTTTGATTTTTTTGAAAACTCTAAATGTTTGATTTTATAAGTTATTTAAAACTAAGATCTTCAAATTGTAAATATTTTTCTCAAATTAGTTTAAAGCAAATTAAACGAAAAGATACGATAAAAAATTA
This sequence comes from Ctenocephalides felis, assembly GCF_003426905.1. Lineage (NCBI taxonomy): Eukaryota > Metazoa > Arthropoda > Insecta > Siphonaptera > Pulicidae > Ctenocephalides > Ctenocephalides felis. The sequence continues at coordinate 7,802,585 of NW_020538040.1, forward strand.
AAAATTGTTTAGTAATCAACTTATAGAGTAAAAACCTTTACTTATTTTTAATATTTGTCAATTTTGAAAATCTCACACTGCGATAATTTTCAAAATCTTATCAGATTTTGTATTTTAAAAAAATGTCCTAAAGTTTTACTTGTTGTCCAAAAAACACAAGTTCTAGCAATTTGGCTCTAATCACGATGCCATAATACAACACTAGTTTAATTTCAGTTTAATTTATTTTTTTAATAATTGTAAGGGTTTCAAATTTGTCCACAAAGTTATTTTTGAGAAAAAATTACTTAATATTTTCTTGCGCATTCATCAAATTCTCCACCACTTTTTTCTCCGTAATTTCAAAAAAAAACTAGCTGTAAGTGGAATTCTGTCTTAAGGCAATTAGGGCATCGTGCCTCAAGGCAAATTGCTGGAACTTCCCGTACCAAAAATTATTATTTTTTTTTAAAACGATTAACATTTTTGAAAAAAAATTACTTTGAAAAAATAAGATTTTTGAGAAACTATAAATTGGACAAAAAATTAGTTTTTTTTTTGAAAAAAAAAATTAAAAAAAAAAATTTTTTTTTTTTAAATTTTTTTTTTTGAAAAAAATTTTTTTTTTCTTTATTTTGACATATTGTGGAAGATCTGAACTTTTTTTTCAAAGCAATCGTACTGCTTTAACTACATAGGGACAAAATATAAAGCGCGTAAGCGCCGCGTCGCTGTCTAACGCATAAGCATTGGTACGGAACCGATAGGAATGTTAACAAAATGTATACTTATTGTTAAAATCTCTATAAAATGTCTGATAATTTGATGTGCATATGTCTAATGATCATTTTTGACCGCAAAATGGCTCATTTTTTTACTTTTTCCTCTATATCTCCGAAACCGCTGAACCTATCTTCATGAAAGTTGTATCGATTCTTCATCTTGTCAATACAAATAAAATGTTTTTTGAATTATTAAAATCGGACGCTCCGTTCTCTTAAAAACTGAGTTACCGTTTTAGGAACTTTTTGCCCCATATCTTCGGAACGGCTTGACCTGCCTTTGCCAAAAACTAATCAGCACGTCTCCTTATCAATACGGATCGAATGTTTTTTGAATTATTCAAATCGGTTGATCCGTGTTCCCGAAATCGTCGACGAAAATTTGTATCCGCACATACATACACACACATACATACATACACACACACATACACACACACACACACACACACACACACACATACATCCATTTTTTCTAAGGTATGCCAAAATGTTCAGAAACCTCTGAAACGTAAAGATATATAAAAATTTTCATTTTCGATTTTTTTGCGATTACTATAACTTGCCCTACGGGAAGTTAAAAAAATCGAAAAACTAGCTGTAAGTGGAATTCTGTCTTAAGGCAATTAAGGCATCGTGCCTTAAGGCAAATTGCTGGAACTTCCCGTACCAAAATTTTTTTTTTAAAAACGATTAAGATTTTTGAAAAAAATTTACTTTGAAAAAATAAGATTTTTGAGAAACTATATATTGGACAAAAAATTACTTTTTTTTGAAAAAAAAAAATTTTTTTTATTTTTTTTTTTTAAAAAAAAATGTTTTATTTTATTTTGACATATTTTGGAAGATCTAAACTTTTTTTCAGAGCAATCGTACTGCTTTAACTGCATAAAGACGAAATATCAAAGCCCGTAAGCGCCGCGTCGCCGTCTAACGCGTAAACATTGGTACGGAACCCATAGAAATGTAAAAAAAATTTATACTTATTGTTAAAATCTCTATAAAATATTTGATAATTTGATGTGCATATGTCTAATGATCATTTTTGACCGCCAAATGGCATTTTTTTTTACTTTTTTCATCAGATCTCCGAAACCGTTAGACCTGCCTTCATGAAAATTTGATCAATTCTTTATCTTGTCAATACAAGTAAAATGTTTTTTGAAATATTCAAATCGGACGCTCCGTTCTCTTAAAAACTGAGTTACCGTTTTCGGCACTTTTTGCCCCGTATCTTTGGAACGGCTAGACCTGCTTTCGCCAAAAACTAATCAGCACGTCTCCTTATTAATACGAATCGAATGTTTTTTGAATTATTCAAATCGGTTGATCCGTGTTCCCGAAATCGTCGACGAAAATTTGTATCCGCACATACATACACACACGCACATACATACATACATACATACATACATACATACATACATACACACACACATACACACACACACACACACACACACACACACATACATCCATTTTTTCTAAGGTATGCCAAAATGTTCAGAAACCTCTGAAACGTAAAGATATATAAACATTTTCATTTTCGATTTTTTTGCGATTACTATAACTTGCCCTACGGGAAGTTAATAAAAATCCTAACAGTCGATCCACACATTTTAAAACATTTCAAAAATATCGTATCCACACTTACATACATCCATCAAATTGCATGCGATTAATTAATTCCCACATTAGCCTTTAATTTGCGTAACGATTTTAAGATTAGACGAAAATCTGCAAGGTCGTTCCGTAATAAATGTTATTTATGTTAAATTAATTTCCATAAATAAATATATAAATTAAATAAATAAATAAATAGTAAATGGAATTAATGTCGACCCCACGTGCTCCTATCACATGTTTTATTGAGCGGTTCCATTAGCGTAATTACCATTAATGCAATTTAATGTTAATTAGCAGATATAATGAATTATTTATATAAAAAGTATTACTGGTAATTTATATATATATATATATATATATATATACATGCAATGATAATTTACCATAAAATTGTGAGAAATGTGCACAATCTAGATTGCATATATACTTGCAAAATTTTGTAATAGCTTTTTCTAATAAGAATTTTGGACAATGTGATTACTTTTTGCATATTCTAATAAGATTCTTTAGATTGTAAATATTCATTATTTCTGAGCAATACGATGATCTTACAGTATTGTGCAAAAACTGTATTAATTGATAATACTAGAATTTAGTTAAAATGTTGGTAAAAAATTAAAAAATTAAAGAGCACTTCAAATATTTTGACTTTCATGGAATTTTAGGTAATTTAGATGATCTGCCAAAATTTACAGTACATTTTTAAAAAAAAATGTGAATATAATTCCGTATTGTAGTGCAGGTCTTAATGGTCCACCACCAATATCTCAAAAACAAGTAAAGTTAAGAGTTTTTAACAACAATATTTGAAAGTAGAGAGCAAAAGATGTTTAACCAGCAATCACCTTGATTCTTACGATGTTGCTTTCGGGAAATAAACGACAATGTTTGAAAATCCATAACAAAAGTATTTTCTTTCGTTGGTAGTTTTTTTGGTCGTGAGCACTGTTGTTTAGTTTACGAGACTTTCATACAATCTTTAACTATACATTATTTCATTGTTTTATGTTAATTTTAAGTTAGATTCAATATATAAAAGCTTACACGTGGGTGGTGTCAGAAGAACCGTATGAGCCTTTACTATTGCAAAGGTGTAAACACTGTACACAATAAAAAATAGCAATTTGCTAATACTATATATTTAAATTATCTCGCGATGTTTGTAGTCACTTTGAATCGTTTAGCACAAAAAATAAAATTGTTTAGGCAACTTATATTAACTTGAACTCCAAGTAATGAATCTCTAACAAAATGAATTCAATAATATTTTTATAATTCAATATATTCACTACTGCGCACGCATATGTTGCGTGAGACCGTGTTTATGCTTTGAACATAACAGGACTTTACAAATAAAATGTTTAAATTAAAATTTTGTACTGTAGTTATTTCAAACAGAAATAGTCCCGGTATATTTTCTTCAATTTCCAAGCAACATGTACAATAAATGGTTCAATTTTGCATCAAACGCATAAAAAAGCTTAGCACAGGGTGTTCGGACGTCTTTTCGTTTTATTATATTGGCCATGAAGGTGACAAACTTCAGGGCATTAAGCTTTTCACGGAATGGTTGCTACCCCTGCTAGAGGGGGTAGCGGAGTGTTTTAATTGAACTAGTTGTTCACTTCAAAAAGTAAAGTCCGCTCAACAACATGTAAATAACCAATAAAAATAAATATCTTTTTTCATTATAACTTAGTAACAAATCAGTGACTGTAATTAGAACTGCAACAAATACATAATATACAAACAAATCAGTGTTTAATACACTCAACTACAAGGGTTATATTATAATCCAACAACTTGAATTATCGAAGGAGAGTTTTAATAAATTATATAACTATGTAACATAAAGTACACAGGGTGAAATATGAGCAACACAAGATTGGCAGTGAATGTGTTAATCTAATAATTAATTGCATGGGGAATGCGATGCTAGAATATACTAAATAGCAGTCATTGCAACCCGGAAAAGGGGTACCTTAAACCCACTTTTTTGTCACAATATAATCAAATAAACTTTTTAATTTTTTGTCAAGGATTGATCTACCTTTGAAGTTCTTCCAGAACAATATAAAAAACTTTTATCATTTTTTACAGATTTTGTTTTCGATTGTGTAAACAATTTACAATTTTTCCTAACAACTTTCTTAAGTTTTTAACGATTCCGATAGTGTGTATTCCAATTCCAATAAGAATCGTGTAAATAGGTTTATTGTGTTAATTAAATCGTTTCTTTATGAGAGAATCTAGTTAGAATCAAGGATATTCGACTTGACAAGGTGCTAATTTATAAACAATACTGCATCGACATTATCCAGATGTCAGCGGCCTTAGCACATTTTCATTTTAATGTAGACTAGATTAATAATAATTAACGGATTGGATTATTATTAAATGATTAATTATTGTATATACTAGCTGTTCCGGCAAACCTCGTTTAGCCATAAAAATATTCCTATAACAATTTTAGTACAAAAAATAACTAACTGATTGTGAATGTGGAGTATGTGGTACATAAGTGAAAGGGGCTGCTGACACAAAAATGTGGATGGTTTACCCACTGCAATGCAAAATTCAAACATTTTTTTTTATTATGCTGTGGGTTTCAAAAATTCTGTGGAAAAATGTACAACTTTGCCAAAGATATATATTTCTCCTAGTTTTCTCTCAAAAACGTAGTTCATCAATGGCTTTCAGAAAGAGAAATTTTAACAAACAAAATGTAAAAATTGAGTTTTTGTGGCAAAAAAAGTGAAAATTTAGAGTTGTGTGTACTTTTCATTTCCGCATTGAAAAAAATTAAAATGAAGAAAGTTGGTCTCAAACATTTAAAAAACAGTGATTTGGCTGAACAACCCTTAATGAAAACAAATTGTTTGTTGAAGTAAAATTTCGGCTTTCTACAAAATTTAAAAAATTTTAATTATAATTTTGTAAAAGAACATTCTTTGACTGAAAATGGAGTGAAAAATTATTCGTTTACTAAAATAAATAATGTGATTTGCGGTAAGAAAGTGTAAAATTAGGGCTGTATGTGTTTGTAACCGTAAGTTACAGTAATCGCAAATAAATCGAAAAGAATTTTTTTATATATCTTTACGTTTCAAAGGTTTCTGAACATTTTGGCATATCTTAGAAAAAATGGATGTATGTGTGTTTGTACGGATACAAATTTTTGTCGACGATTTTGGAAACACGGTATAACCGATTTGGATGATTCAAAAAACATTCTATAAAGAAACGCGCTGATTAGTTTTTGGAATAGGCAAGTCTAGCCGTTCCGACGATATGGGGCAAAAAGTGCCAAAAACGGTAACTCAGTTTTTAAGAGAACGGAGCGTCCGATTTGAATAATTCAATAATTTGAATTTGAATAATCAAAAAACATTTAACTTGTATTAACAAGATGAACCGATCAAATTTTCATGAAGGCAGGTCTAGCGGTTTCGGAGATCTAACGAAAAAAAAAATGCCATTTGGCGGTCAAAAATGATCATTAGACATATGCACATCAAATTATCAGATACTTTATAAACATTTTATTAATAAATATGAATTTTGTTTACATTTCTATGGGTTCCGTACCAATGTTTATCCGTTTGACTGCAACGCGGCGCTTACTACTTTATATTGCTTCTCAAAAACTGCCACAGCAGCACGATTTATTAGAATATTTATTAGAAAAAAAAAACATATTTTTGTAAAGTCATTATTTTCTTTAATTTTAATTTTAGGTACGGTACGTTCAGCAATTTGCCTTAAAATACGATGCCATGCACCACTAGTTTAATTACAAATTATAAGAAATAGTATAAAAGAAATTGACCCAAAAAAATACTAAAATGCCATGACTGACATTATATGCAAAAAACTAAATTAACCAATTATCTTCCTTATTTCAGACTTCTACAAATCTACCTCCATCAAAATGTACTCCAAACTGTTCCTTTTGGCAGTGGTAGCCTGCTCCTTGGCGTCAGCCCAATTCGTGATCCATCACAGCCTGCAGCAGAACCACATACAGCCCTTGTCTTATCAGAATCAAATACAATTCCAGCCGCACTTTGCACAAGAATCCCAGATTCAACAAGTGGAACTGAGGCCATTGGTAATACACTCAAATATAAATAAACAAACACACACACGTCCTAAAATTCAATGTCAAGCCAAAATTGGGCGATATGTATCGTAACTAATTAACTAACTAACTAAAAAAATTATGAGCGTTGAAGCTTTGGTCAAATTAACCATTTAATCAATTTTCTGTGTTTGTGGTTAATTTCTTTATCAATTTTGTTTCTTGAAACTTTGGAACCATAACCGTGAATAACATTTCTAGGACCACAGTAAAAGTTGTCGAGAACTGATTGTGACACTTTTTGTTAAACTATGATTTTAAAATTTTCAAAATAGGTGGACTTTGAGAAGCATCTCTTGAATAAATTTACTAAAGTGTGTTGGTAAGTTTTATCAAAAGTTGGTAATCAGGATTGTAAAATGGTAAAATACTTGGTAGTTTTGTAATAAAAAAAATCCAGTATAGGAAAAACCTATTTTGAAAATTTTTGATTCATAGTTTGCCGAAAAGTCTTAATTTTAGAAATCTTGTGGAAATTGTATCAATATTTTATTCTGTGGTTCTAGAAATGTTATAAAAACCGCAAGAAACCAAAAATCAAGTGTTTTACGTATCTTCACGTTTCAAAAATTTCTGAACATTTTGGCATACCTTAGAAAAAATGAATGTCTATGTGTGTGTGTGTATGTATGTGCGAATACAATATATCGTCGACGTTTTTGGGAACACGGATCAACCAATTAGAATGATTCAAAAAACATGCGATTCCTATTGATAAGGAGACGTGCTGATTAGCTTTTGGGCAGGCAGGTCTAGCCGTTTCGAAGATACTGGGCAAAAAGTGCCAAAAATGCTAATTTAAGTTTTGAGAGAGCGGACCGTCCGATTTGAATGAATCATAAAACATTTTATTTGTTTTAACGAAATAAAAAACTTGTGATTTTTTTCACAAGAAGACAGGACTAGCGGTTTTGGAGATTCAATAAATAAGTGATAAAATGCCATTTGGCGGCCAAAAATGATCATGCACATCAAATTATCATATATTTTATAGATATTTTAACGATAAAAACAAATTTTGTTTACATTTTTATAGGTTCCGTACCAACGTTTATCCGTTATACAACGACGCGGCGTCCATGCGCTTCGATATTTCGTTTCTACGCAGCTAACGTATCGCGGTTGCTTTGAAAAAAGTTCATAATTTCCAAAATATTTCAAAGTATATAAAAACAAATTTTTCAAAAAGGTAAATTTTTTCAAAGATTTTAAAAATTTCAAAAATCTATTTTTTCTCAAAGTTCTAAAAGAAAATTCAATCTGTTTCAAAATTTTAATTTTTGGTACGGAAAGTTCCGGCAATTTGCCTTAAGGCACGATGCCAAGCACCATTAATTGTAAGATTTTTTGTCAAACTATGAAAATAAAATTTTCAAAATATGTCGACTTTGAAAAGCCTCCTTTTAAAAAAACTACCCTAAAGTGCGTTGGCAAGTTTCATCAGGATTGGAAAATAGTAAAATACTTGATATAGTTTGTAAAAGAAACCTTTTCTCGTAGACCTATTTTAAAAAATTTAAATTCATAGTTGACAAAGAGTCTTATAACAAATAAAAAATTCCTGACAACTTTTACTGTGACCCTAAAAAAGTATGAAGGTAGTAAAACAGTTTAAAAATAATTTTATTAATACTGAAAAAATCGATCATATACAAATAAAATGTTATCCAATGAAGATATCTAGTTGCAACGTTTAATTTTTTATTATATTTCTTAAACAACTCGTTATAATGTAATGTCGCAAAGTACTCGAAAAGTTTCACTTTCCGGAATGCGATCTTACAAAATCTTTCGTATTACCGAAAAATATTGAAAGCTGCTTCTCTCTGTCCATCTTTATCTTTCTTTAGCGAGTGAACGACTTTAAAAATAAATCGCTATAAATTATTTTAACCGAAAACGAAAAACAACAAAAAATGTCGGTATCATCGTTTTTATACACTTTTATTATTCCACATTCTTGGTACTGAGTAATAAATTGTTACGCACGAGAGAGCACTTTGCGAAGAAATTGACATATATGATGAGGAATATAGGTTAATAGGTATTATATAAACACACATATACATACACACATATATAAATATATATATATATATATATATATATATAAAATTCTTCTGTACGGGTGTATGATTTAATACTTCTCCTAAACGGTTATTCGGATTCTGATAAATCTTTTTAGAGTTTGTCAAAGATAATTTTTAAGATTTAATGAACGATCAAACTATTGTAATATTATAGAAATAAATGGCAAAAATTACAAAACAAACACTTATCATTGTTTGACATTGAAAACATTTGAACTGTTATCTGCTAGACATGTCAATTCACTTGAAATTTGAATTTAGGTGAAATTATGAGCCTAGATGATATGCGAATGTAATATATAAGAAAAATGTAATGACTACATTATTAGAGCCGAAATGCAGCTGCGATGTGCCAGAAATTAAAATAATATAAGGTACAGTCAACAGTATATGTTTGGCAGATGAAATTATATAATTCAGTTTAATAAATAACGCTATTGGTCGAAAATTGCATATACATTTTTTTTTAATTTCATGTAGTATTTTTACTTTACAAAACTATTTCTATTCTATTCTATTCTATCTAAAAATGTG
>NW_020538040.1:7812736-7851463 GCF_003426905.1 Ctenocephalides felis
AACATTTTGGCATTACCTTAGAAAAAATGAATGTCTATGTGTGTGTGTGTATGTATGTGCGAATACAATATATCGTCGACGTTTTTGGGAACACGGATCAACCAATTAGAATGAATCAAAAAACATGCGATTCCTATTGATAAGGAGACGTGCTGATTAGCTTTTGGGCAGGCAGGTCTAGCCGTTTGAAGATACTGGCAAAAAGTGCCAACCAAAAATGCTAATTTAAGTTTTGAGAGAGCGGACCGTCCGATTTGAATGAATCATAAAACATTTTATTTGTTTTAACGAAATAAAAAACTTGTGATTTTTTTCACAAGAAGACAGGACTAGCGGTTTGGAGATTCAATAAATAAGTGATAAAATGCCATTTGGCGGCCAAAAATGATCATGCACATCAAAATTATCATATATTTTATAGATATTTTAACGATAAAAAACAAATTTTGTTACATTTTTATAGTTTCCGTACCAACGTTTATCCGTTATACAACGACGCGGCGTCCATGCGCTTCGATATTTCGTTTTCTACGCAGCTAACGTATCGCGGTTGCTTTGAAAAAAGTTCATAATTTCCAAATATTTCAAAGTATATAAAAACAAATTTTTCAAAAGGTAAATTTTTTCAAAATTTTAAAAATTTCAAAAATCTATTTTTTCTCAAAGTTCTAAAAGAAATTCAATCTGTTCAAAATTTTTAATTTTTGGTACGGAAAGTTCCGGCAATTTGCCTTAAGGCACGATGCCAAGCACCATTAATTGTAAGATTTTTGTCAAACTATGAAAATAAAATTTTCAAAATATGTCGACTTTGAAAAGCCTCCTTTTTAAAAAAACTACCCTAAAGTGCGTTGGCAAGTTTCATCAGGATTGGAAAATAGTAAAATACTTGATATAGTTTTAAAAGAAACCTTTTTCTCGTAGACCTATTTTAAAAAATTAAATTCATAGTTGACAAAGAGTCTATAACAAATAAAAAATTCCTGACAACTTTACTGTGACCCTAAAAAAGTATGAAGGTAGTAAAAACAGTTTTAAAAATAATTTTATTAATACTGAAAAAATCGATCATATACAAATAAAATGTTATCCAATGAAGATATCTAGTTGCAACGTTTAATTTTTATTATATTTCTAAACAAATCGTTATAATGTAATGTCGCAAAGTACTCGAAAAGTTTCACTTTCCGGAATGCGATCTTACAAAATCTTTCGTATTACCGAAAAATATTGAAAGCTGCTTCTCTCTGTCCATCTTTATCTCTTTAGCGAGTGAACGACTTTAAAAATAAATCGCTATAAATTATTTAACCGAAAACGAAAAACAACAAAAAATGTCGGTATCATCGTTTTATACACTTTTATTATTCCACATTCTTGGTACTGAGTAATAAATTGTTACGCACGAGAGAGCACACTTGCGAAGAAATTGACATATATGATGAGGAATATAGGTTAATAGGTATTATATAAACACACATATACATACACACATATATAAATATATATATATATATATATATATTATATATTAAAATTCTTCTGTACGGGTGTATGATTTAATACTCTCCTAAACGGTTATTCGGATTCTGATAAATCTTTTTAGAGTTTGTCAAAGATAATTTTTAAGATTTAATGAACGATCAAACTATTGTAATAATATAGAAATAAATGGCAAAATTACAAAACAAACACTTATCATTATTTGACATTGAAAACATTTGAACTGTTATCTGCTAGACATGTCAATTCACTTGAAATTTGAATTTAGGTGAAATTATGAGCCTAGATGATATGCGAATGTAATATATAAGAAAAATGTAATGACTACATTATTAGAGCCGAAATGCAGCTGCGATGTGCCAGAAATTAAAATAATATAAGGTACAGTCAACAGTATATGTTTGGCAGATGAAATTATATAATTCAGTTTAATAAATAACGCTATTGGTCGAAAATTGCATATACATTTTTTTTTAATTTCATGTAGTATTTTTACTTTACAAAACTATTTCTATTCTATTCTATTCTATCTAAAAATGTGTACACAGCACAAAATTTTGCACTAATATTGATACAACTAACCTGTTAATAATGATGAATATCTTTATAAATAGGAAAAATAATGAATGTTTTGTTCCACAAAAATGTATATAAGCGGACACCGTAGCTATCACAAGCCACTTTGCAAAAATACTTTAAAATTTACAATAATACTAAAAACTCTCTCTTCATTTTTGTGACAGAAAATTCTCATTATTTATTCTATTTACATAAAAAAAGAAAAAATTCATGATCATAGACTGGTTAGTTGTATCAATGTTAGTGCAAACTTTTCTGCTAAGTACATATATCGTTTATCGTGATTAGTTTTTTTATTGTTTCTTTTTAATCAATTGTAGAAAAATCGTGCATTTGATTTGTATGGAAAAACCAAATCCGTTTGTCAAAAGTACTTGAAAAACATTTCAACACAAATTCCTTGAATTAATGTAAATGTTAATAATGTTGTAAATGCTAATTTTCAAGTAGACAAGTTGATGCGCATATTTTATCAATTCGAATTCACTTATTTTACTTCAAATTGAAAATTACCGGACACAATTGGTGGTAAACATAGAACAATTATGCTTTACCCTCTTTTTAGTGTTGAATAGACCCTCTGTTTTTATGTTTTGTAGGTTAGGTTTTATGTGTGAAATGCTTGATCGCACAGCAAATACCTAGTTTTTTGACAGTTTGTTATTACCAACTCATATTATAACACCATAACATAACATTATTATTTATTCTGAGAATTCATCCCTGAATGTTTTTCACTGAATTTTAGTCTAAATTTTAGAGCCAATTTTTTTTTTTTAATTTTAAGGCCAACTTTCCAATCATGTAGTCCAATCATTTTTTGTTCATCTAGCTCCATATATTTTCGGCTTTTTGTGAACGTAAGCCACTGAATTTTTATCAAAATATTTTTTATCTTAATAAATTAATTTGCTCCATCAATTATGGCCAATTAACTTGATCCAGTAAATTGTATCAAACAGCAAATGTTTGGATTTTGCTTCATAATTCAAAATTTATTGAATTAATAAAAAGGGCGGTAACAATATATCAGAACCTTGAATCTCCAAATAAGCCAATTCTATTTGATTTTAGATTAGACTGTATTTTGCAATTAATGTTAATATGCTCCAGCAACATTTATATGTGGCATGCTTTGCAGTGGGTAAACCATCCCTATAATGTGTGTCAACTGCACCTTTCACTTATATACCACATGCTTCCACTTTTACTACAATCAGTATATGTATATATATATATATATATATATATATATATATATATATAATAATTTAATTACAATCTATCACCCTTTGTACATTCAGTAATTGTTTGACTTCATTATATGGATTTTTGAATGAATGGCAACCCAGAAGTTGTCCAATCCAATTATGACTAATTAACTATACTCGAAGTATTCGCTGACATTTTTATTATACATATGCAACCATACCGACGAGATGCGATTTTTACTTGAGGCTATATATGAGATCTATAACCTCAAGTGGAAAATTGACATCAAAGTTGCCGAAGTCGGGCTACGGCGGTAGCAGGAATCGAACCAGCGAACCCAGGACTAGTTGCTGCTAGCCCACGTTCGAACCGATATCGCCACCGCTGGCCCAGCTAGTATATATAAATATATAAATATATTAAAAGATAAATATATCCATATAAATCCATTCATAACACATCTACCTCCTTCCATCAGGTGCCTTCCCACCGTGCAGTAGAATACAACGCGCAGCAGGAATCGCTGCTCCCAGCCCAATTGAAGAACCAGTTCTACAACGACCCCAGGATTGCAGCATCTTTAGCCAAGGAAAGCTGGTTGACCAACAAGGAGATGCCAGTGGTCGAACGAGCAGCCGAGAAGATCCCGAGGGAGCAGATCTTCAAGATGATCAGAAACGCTGCTTTCGTACACAGGAGGAGATAAGTGGAAATGATGGGAATGGAAATGGAATCAGGAGGATTTTTGGTCAACCAGGGTGGATAGATCTTGTGTTTTGAAACATTTTAAAGCATATATGTCAGCAGAAGCTTTTTTTCTCTCTCAATGTATTCTTGTTTTTCTGTGTAAATCGTCTAACTTTTGCAAAAGATCTGAAAATCTTAAAACAGATCCAAAAGATCTTTTGGTCAATTAAAATTAAAATCGTCTTACTTTTGCAGAAAATCTAAAAACCTCAAAACAGATCCAGGAGAACTTTTGGTCAATGCAAATTAAAAATGTTAACTTGCATCTCCTGTTTTTACCACTAGTTCATTATATATTCTTAATTTGTTTTTGTTTATTTAATGTCGTATGATATTTCTTGAATAACTAAATTCCTCCATTACTTTGCAAGATTCAGGAACCAAATCTCGGATAAAATAGAAATGTTATGGCAATACTAGGTTACGGGTCTATATTCGTATGAATTGGTACTCACTGACTGAAAAAGCTATGTATGTGCTATGCTATCAGGCTTTTTACACATAAAACCTAACTTCACGTATGAGTTATCAAAGGCACATCAGAAAGTTGGACTTATGATAAGATTGTTATTTGAGGTCTACCTTTTGGAGGTTAGGTTTTATGTGTAAAATGCTTAATCGCACGCAAATAAAAAGCTCTTGACACTTGGTTACTCCCAACTCATACGAAGATAGACCCGTAACATAGCATTACCATAACATTTCCATTTTATCGGAGAATTAAACCATTATTTTGCAAAATTATTTTTCGCGATATTTTTTTTGATAATAATGTAAGAATATTGTTAGGTTGTTTTACTAATAGTCAATAAATTTAGGAATGTGTATAATGTTAGAATAATTTTGTATATATGTAGTTTTTATTTATGAATAAATAATTATTTATTTTATAAACACATTATTTTATTTTTAATTATAAATTTTAATTTATAAAGGCAAATTGCTGGACTTGTACTTCCCGTACCATAATTAAATATTCGAAAAACAAAATTTACTTCAAAAAATATATTTTTTGGAAATTAAAAAAAAAATAACACCAATTTTTTCAAAAGCAATTGTTTCGATAACACAAGCAGATAGTTTTTAGAATCACTCAAATCAGATGCTTAGTTCTCTCAAAAACTGTCATTTTTACACATTTAACTCCGTATCTCCAAAACGGCTAGACCTGTCTTTGCCAAAAACTAATCACCATCTCTCCCCATCATTGCAAATTGAATGTTTTTTAGATCATTTTAGATTATCGGATGCTCCGTTCTCTCAAAAACTTTATTTCTATTTCCTGCACTCTTTGCTTCGTATCTCCGTAACGGTAGGACCTGCCTTTGCCAAAAAATAATCAGCACATCTCATGCTTTCTGAATCATTCAAATATATTGATTTGTGCACCCTACTTACCCTAAGAAAAGTTAATTATTTATATTTTACTACTTTCTATTTCAGTTATAAACTATTACAAACCAGTTGTAAATGGCATTTTGTCTTAAGACAAGTTGCATAAAATTCGCAATTTTTGAAATTCAAATTCTGACTCATCACATCACAAATGCTGCTTTCGACAAAAATTTTAAAAAACATGGATCAGTTTTTAAAATTAGTCCACTTATCGTTTAATATAACCATAATAAAAAAAATCATCATATTTTTGATTACGAAGAAACGGCCCAGCCGATCTTTACCCGAAACTAATCACCGCGATTCGCAACCAATATTATTAAAAAGCCTTTTTGTACGGAAAAAAATCCCATTTTTGCTAATTACAAAGAAATGGCGTTGCTGATCATTGTGCAAAACTAGTCAACGCAAGTTGTTATTGAAACACATCGAATGGCTTTTAAGTTTTTCAAACCAGTTTAGCTGATTTTGGGAAACACACAATCATACTTTTTCCAGTTTTGAACTCATTCGACTCAGAATGACTTGAAACGTTGAGAAAATATAAAATTATCAAATCTGATTTTCTGGCGAAAATAAACTTCTTCTTCGGGAAGTTCTCATGTCTCAACCAAACTTTTATTTCCTCTCACGGGTTCCGTATCAATTGAACGTCACTTTCGCTGACATTTGAACTTGGCAATAAATTGGTAATGACGCGAATTAAAAAATCCGATGCATCGAACACGTAACGGCTTAATTTAAAGTGAAGGGCCTATTTATATAATCTGCAGTTTTTATTAAATCATCTCTGCAAAAAAACGTGTTGTAATAATTTACAAAAATTATCACATGTGATGTAACCACAATATGATATTAATATCATTACTAATCGTAAAATAATTAGCACCAAAAAATTCTATAAAGAGATTAAAAGCATTGTAGAAAAAATATATATTAGTTCGGAAAAAAAAACATATCTTATATATAAAATTCTTCTGTAATGATGTATATACTGCTCTTAAAGGATTATTCGGATTTTGATAAATCTTTCTGAAGTTTGTTAAGGGAATTTTTTAGGATTTTTTGAATTATATAAATATAGTTAGATTGTAGAAATAAATGGAAAAATGGCAAAAAACAACATATCATTGTTTGATATTAAAAACATTTTGATACATGAAAACTGTCATCTGCAAAAATGTCGATTCTCTTGAAACTTGAATTTAGTTTAAGCGAGCCTAGACAATATTAGTTTATTATATCCATAAAGAAAAATGTAATATTTTTAATATTATTAATATTATATTGGTAGTTCTTAATATTATATTTTTGAATTTCTTTGCTTCCAGGGGTCCAAATGCTTTCAAATGGATGACAAAAATTCTCTCAAAGTTTTAGCTCTTTTAACTTTAAGATTGTCCGCACTCCAACCAAAGTTTCTTATGGAAATAACATGTGTAAAATTCCATTTGTTTTTTAGAATTTTACAACTGAGCGACAAGTGAATCAAACTTTTGAGAATAACATTGTATTTTCTTATTTTGTTCATAAATAAAAAATACAACAAAAATTTGATATATTTTATAAAATAAGTATTTACATGGGAATAAAAACCAAGAAACTATGATTGGAGTGTGAACTATCTAACAGTTAATATTAAGAACTAAAACTTTCAGAGAATTGTTTTTTATCAATTTGGAAGCATTTGAGCGCCTGGGAGCAAGAAAATTCGGAGACATCCATATTAAGGTCCACCCTACTATATATATATATATATATATATATATATATATATATATATATATGTTTCTATGTTACATATATATGTTTCATCGTTATAATTTAGAGACTGCCTCACATGATCGTGATCACGATTTTTGGCTAAATGTATTCCTTTCTAAAATTGCCTTCACTCGTTCAAAGTGAGTGAGTGCATTCTGTGACAAAAATCCGATTATTTATTACTCAAATCGGAATAATACCAGTTCACAATCAAAAACAGAATTAAACCAATATAAGAATACGATTTTTTTAATGTAAAATTCTTTTGAATATGGTACAGCTCTGAATTCCAACTTGAGGAAGAGAATGATGAGTAATTTGATCAACATTGTGTGATACGATTATGTAGTACAGAGCGTGAGATCGAACCGAGTACCTTGTGGTTTTAAGGTGGATTTATATAACACTACAATAGTCGAGTAGTAGATAGTTGTACCCAAATTTGAAAATTAACAGACCAATATTATGGCAAGGCCATGTTATAAAGAACTTTCCATACTAAATGTTGACAAAAGCCATATAGTTGCTGTGCTGTCATGCGTGTTTCTCAGATTGTCAGATGGAAAACCTAACTCAGAAACCGCACAAATGTCAAAAAAACGATCTTAGATAACAGGGTCTTTCTGACCCAGCTTCATAACATACAAGTGACGTTGCAGTTTATGTGTAAAACTCCTGAATGCACAGCAAATACATGACATTTTGACAGTATTCAGTATGCTTTAGTAGCATAATATATGGAAGTTGAAGCGAAGCATGGCATTGGCATAATATTGGTCTATTATGCGGCAGAATTAGTCCCTTGAAGTTTCATTAAAAACATACATTTGATCTTTAGTGTGAACAAGGTGTAGTATGCAGAGCAATATGATATTAAACTGTCTATGATGCTTTCGAATCAATCTGCCACAACTGTTTAAAAAATATCTGTTTTTTATAATTATTCTCCAATAAGAGTTTGAAATTATACTTCTAATTCGGCTAGCACAAGGTGGACACCAGAGAAACAATATATTATTAAAATAAAACATATGACATATGACATTTGATCAATCGGGAGAGTCTGCGATTGTCGTCGGCAATGTTCGCTCAGACATGTGACGTCACATACCCATCTATGTTTGAGCACTATACAAATACAACGAAAAACATATGAGGTCTAGCAGTCCATGTAGTGTAATGTCTATGTCGTATATCAATTAAATTTGTTCGTTTAGAAGATTTGATGTAAATTAATAATACGACTAATTTCCTGGTGAAAATTAGTCGTATTATCTGTTCGGTTAGTTTGACAAGACTTGATCTTTGATTTAGCTAAAAAGATTGATTTGATATTGCTAGTCCACTTACCATTTGGACAAAAACTTAGGTAAGCTCCTTACTTAGGTAATCCTGACCAAAGACAATTGGAGACATATTGTGCTGCAGAGTGCACAGCCACATAAAATTCAACCAAATTAATTCTAATTGTCACATATATTTCATTAACTTAATCACTGCAAAATTTTGATTGTCACTACTTTCGCGAATACACAAACATTGTTCACAAAAAAATTCACTCTGGAAAAAACTGATTGCTCTTAGATTCATGTAATCCTGCTATGAAAGAGATTCTAGTCAGAATTCTTCAGAACCTGGAATAGAAGCAATATTGACCTTAAAGACAAATTTGGTTTGGAAATGAAAAATGATAGGTATGTGGGTATGTGGGTATGTTCCAACAACCAAAGAAAGAGCATGCTACCACTAATGCAGTTTTTTTTTTTTTAAATTAATAAATGGAAGTCTAACATTTGGTAACATACTTTAGTTATCATAGTCCATCCAATTGTAAATATTATTGATTTGAATATCTCGATTTGAAGTCTTAAATTGAATTTTGTCATCTAATCTAAATTCAACTTGTGTATATTACCAATTTTTCACATTTTCATTTCCAGTATAACTTCTACAAATTATTTAGATGCATCTAGGTTTATCAGTAGTAACCATTCCGTCTCCAATACCTTAGACATTTACTGTTTCAGCGAATTTCAACTGTTTCAGCGGATAAATTTAGGCTTCTCCAAAATCCAAAAACTTGATGAAAATTCAATAAAAAAACGTTTACAAAATGACGATAGATAATTGATCAGTTATCGAGCAGTATGAAAAATGATGAGGCTGCTAAAATGACTGGTAGGAAATAAGGATTTGAGGTAAGAGAGTGAAAACTTAGAGTTGTATATATTATACAATTGCGTATTATAAAAAATTATATGAAAGAGTTTTGAAATGTGGGGCTGGAGGCGAATCGAGAAGAAAAATTGGACAAATGAAGAAGTCCTGAGAAGAGTGGGCGAACAAAGGACACTACTGAGCACAATCCTAAAAAGAAAAGGAAACTGGATCGGACCCGTTCTGCAAATGTAGTGCCTTCTAAACGACATCGTCGAAGGTAAAATAGAAGGACTGAAAGGAATGGGAAGAAGAAGAATGCAGACGATTGACGACTTACGCGAGTAGAGAAAATACAGGGAACTGAAAGCCGAAGCGCATGATCAGGAAGCATGAAAGCACAAGTTTGGAGAGGAAAATACATTGAAACAATGTGTGAAAAGGGGGGGGGGAATAGTGGTAATGGAAATGTTGGACGACGAAGGGTAAGGGAATCATTTGTTTGTGGTGGCTCTCACACCATGCACCTGCCTTCAGGCAGAAAACCATTTATTAATGTTATTATATATGTATATAAAAATCATGAACCAAGCTTCGGATGAAGACACGATAAACGATTTATATCTTTTCCGTGATTTTGCTTCTTCATATAAAAGCTTAAGGAACCACCCGGTGTGTGACTAGTGATCAAGTTTTCGCGAATGTAAATACAACAATAATCTAATTTAATAAAAACAATAATAGTTTAATTTATTAATAAATCAAATTTATTTAAACAAATAAATCATTAATAAATAATAATTATTTCGATGGCTGCTCACGCTTTTGTACCTCGGTTTCCAAAATATTGATGGTAATTACGAATTTGTTTGCAATGTTTGGTTTGGTCGTAAAGGTGTTTTGTATTTTATTCATATCGATAAATATTGCTGAAAGTCAAGAGGTAAGATATTTAATATTATACATATATTAAATTATTTTATAATATTTCGTTTTCAACATTGATTCTAGACTAAATCGAAATCAAAGATGATTTGGCTCGATTTTTTCCATGTTGGAGTTTTATTCCAAATAATTGGAATATAATCTACCTCAACATTCAAACTTTAGACTCAATTTTTAAATCTAAAGCGCATTTTGCAAGAATGTACGAGGTGTATGGGTTATTAATTATTTCAATTTCTGAACAAATAATTTTGATGAAATTTTGCATGGGCCATGCACCTCTAGTTTTAAAGTAATTTTAGATGCAGCAGTTTGCATACCAATATTTCTTTAAAATAAATTATAATACAATAATTGAGAGAGTTTTCGGTACAGGACGTTCCTGCAATTAGCTCTGAGGTACTCAAGTAGTTTATTAATTAAAATCGGTTGATCCGTGTTCTCGAAATCGTCGACAAAAAATTGTTTCCGCACACATACACAAGATATTCAAAAACGTATTCCAAAAACATTCAGAAACCTTTGAAATGTAAAGATATGCAAAAATTTTTATTCTCGATTATTTTGCGATAACCATAACTTACCCTAAAAATCATATACAGTTTTTTTTGCCAATTTCCAAAACTCCATTTATTAATACTTTTAGACATTTACTTAATATTAATTTCTTTTCAATGTTGCAGATAAACTATGGCAACGAAGATTACATAGAAGAACACTATATAGACAACAACAACAACAATATTATTAATAATAACAACAACAATAATATCAATAAACATAATGAACAAATCATTCAAGATGATTATAATAACAAACAGAACGTGATTCAACATTTGCAAGAGCAGGAAGAACAGAGGACTTTAAAATCTGGTCAAAAACCTAATAGGGTCAGAGGGACAAAGAAGTCTTTTTATACAGTAAGTAAAGCATAAAAAAATAAATAAAACTTCTTCATGGCCTTGTGATAAAGACTTTGGCCTAAGAAACCTGTAAGGTTCTCGTACAGTTTGGTATCGAGTAGTAGTGATATCAGTTTCCAATTGAAATCATACCAAAATATTAAAATTGAAATCATATGTAAATATGTAAGAAGTAAATTATACATTGTACATTAAGGGACCGATTCTGCCGCACAACAAACCAATGTTATGGCAAGGCCATGTAACGCTTCCATACCTCATGCTACTGAATCATAATAAAAACTGCCAAAATGTCATGTATTTGCTGTGCAATGAGGCGTTTTACACAAAAACTGTTCATATAAAATTTGTGAATTTGACAAAACCCAAGAAAATGTCCCAAATTTTCTATTTATTGCTAAATAATGAAATATCAAATTCAAAGTCGTTTTATTCAACACTTTCATTTGGAACTGTATATAATGGGACAATTCTGCCATAACAGAGTTCATAAAATAGCTTTGTCATGGCTACGCTCTCTTATGCTTGTTCTTGGTAGTAAAAATTATGAAAATGTCTATTTATTTACCGTGCGATCAGGCGTATTTTACATATGTACAAGCAAGGAATTTATGTTATGATAACAGTATTCTAGGTGATGTAGTTATGATAAGATTATCCTATTTTGATAAAACTTTATATAATGATAAACTTCATAGTCTGTAATCGTGTACTAAAATATTATAGGCCTACGATAAGCGGTTAAATTATAATAATAACAAATAAAAAGTATAATTATTAAAAGTTTCGAATTTCGTCGCGCGCTCGAGACAAGCGTTCTGTGCCGCTTCGTTCAACTACTGATTACCGTTTACGCGTACAACACTCAAAGTACATTTTCAGAACACGAAAACATTTCGTGCGTGCGCTGACTCGCGCTGTACAGTACTGCCTGCCGGGTATTTATTCCGGACAATATGTTTGAGATTTTAACTTCAATTTTACCTATATATATATATCCCTTCTTCGCGGAGGAAGTGGATTCTTTCCAACTCCATTTCATTTTGGATGCGTTATTATTGTCTCTTTAAAAGAGACAGAATTTTTGGAAGCCCCTCTTGTCCGAAGCAGGGGCTCAATAATCACAACATTCGCCGATGTACAATATATGCACAATTAATTGTACATGTAAAATTAAAATGAAATTTTTTCACTGAACGAAGGCTAGGATTATAGCCGAAACGTATGGATGTGAAATAAATTTCTAAAGAAATGTATGTTTCTTATATATCTTCACGTTTCAGAGATTTCTGAACCCTTTGGCATATTTTAAAAAAAACTAGTGGTGTATGGCATCGTGCCTTAAGGCAAATTGCTGGAACGTACCGTACCGTAATGAAATATTCGACATTTTGAAATAAATTATTACAAATAATGTAACCTTAATTATTTTTGCTATCTTGTTATATCTGATTGTGAGCAAATCAAATGTAAATCATAAATCAATTTATCTCCAGAATTATTAACACTCGTCATTTCATTTCGAATTCAATTTAAAAAAAAAAAATAGTTGCCAAAACTTTACACAAAATTGAAAAAGTGCTCCCGTATAGTTACAGTCTAAACGCTTTTGCAAATAATTCTTTGCGACATTTTCACTTATTCTGTGCTTAGCTTGGCGGCATTTTCACATTTTTCAATAGTTTTCTTTTTATTTTCACAAAATTGGAAAACTGCTCCATACATAAACAGTCTAAACGCACTTGGGTAAGCATTTGTACCAGAGTGGCGCTTAGACTGTGCTTAGCCTGAGCATTTTTTTGAATTTTTAATCCAGAATTATAAAAATATTTTTTGAAAAAAAAAATTAGAAACATTTTTTTTTCCAAAAGCAATTATTTTGTTGAAATAAGCAGAAATTTTTTGAATCATTTAAATCGGACGTTTAGTTCTCTCAAAAACTACCATTTTTTAACATTTAGCTGTGTATCTCCGAAACTGCTGGGCCTACCTTTGCCAAAAACTAATAACCACTTTTCCCCGTCATTACGAACTGAATGTTTTTTGGATCATACAAATCGGATGATCCGTTCTCTCAAAAACTCTATTTCTATTTTCTACACTCTTTGCTCCATATCTCTGTAACGGTTGGACCTGCCTTTGCCAAAAACTAATCAGCACATCTCCCTATCAATAGGAATCGAATGTTTTTTAAACCATTCAAATCGGTTGATCCGTACGCCCGAAAACGTGACTGGAAATTTGTATCCATACATACATACACACACGCACACACACACATCCATTTTTTCTGAGGTATGCCAAAATGTTCAGAAACCTTTAAAACGTCCAGAAATGACAAGAGCCTGAAATAATATCTATTATTATTGATTACGGCTTGCTTATGAATAAATAAATAAATAAATAAATAAATGCAAAAAATTTCATTTTGGATTTTCGGCCCATTACTATAACTACCCTACGGGAAGTTAAAAATCGACCAAAAGATATGGACATCTTTATGGGACAATTCTGCCGTAACAGAGCTTATAAAATAGCGTTGTCATGGCAACGCTCTCTTATGCTTGTTCTTGGTAGTGAAAATTATAAAAATGTCTATTTGCGGTGCGATTAGGCGTATTTTATTAGACTGCACAGAAACCGCATGGTTTTTCACATTATTTAGTATGGTAAGTTCATAACATGGTCTTGCCATAACATTTTTTTGTTATGCGGCAGAATCGGTCCCTAAGCTAATATTTTTCACACATGTAATAAATGGCGCATAGAAAAGAACTATCTATTGGTAGCCCTATCACTAAATCGTCGTTTGTCTTTGGTTCGTATATTTATATTTTTGCGACCAAATGACAAAAAGACGAGCCATCTTCTACTTCTTCTTGCAATTAATATTGTTGGTGCTTGAAAGCAGTGACACTTATAATTTGAAAAAACCTCACTTATTAGTGCCAAAGCTTCCATAAATTTATACAGACAGAACAGAAATAAAAATTTATTCAATAAATACAGTGTAAAATACAGTGAATTATATGTGGGTTTGTCTACCCTGGAGGTATTTTACCCAAAAGTTTATGGTTTTGCAACATTGTCTAGATATTTGTATTTGTACAATAGTTTGTTCATTATTACGCATTAAGGACAAAAAAAGGAGAAAAGTTTTATCTCCTAAAAAAAAATCCTTCATTCATTGTTTTATGACTTATGTATTCACTGCGGGCTCGATCAGGTAGTTAGGCATGGCATAATTCCCGTACCAGATCATTTCTGATGTGTACTGGCCTAACGCGCGGATGGTACTATTATCGTGATCCCTACACTTTCGGTAAAAATTTTCAGTGAGCTTCTTTATGTATTCTAGTATAGTCGGTATGTCCGTCTGTTCATGTAAATATTTCGTTGGGTAGTAGTGTCTCGTCAGTGGGTTCCTTGATTTGTCTAGTACCAGTCGCAGTGCTTTGTTCTGTGCTATTTGTAGTCTCCGTCTGTTGGTCTTGGTTGTCGCGTTCCATGCCGGAGCGGCGTATGTCAGTAATGGACTTATCAGTGTCAAGTAAAGTGTCCGCTTGTTCTTCACGCTTAGCGGGCTGTTGTGGTTCAAAAGAGGTCTCAGTAGATTCATCATCCCGTAAGCCTGTCCAATTTTTGTATTCGTATGTTTTGTGAAGCTGAGTCTATAGTCCAAGGTTACGCCAAGGTATTTGACTTCCTTGGACCACTCAGCTTCATGGCCCATTACCTTTAGTTTCGTCAAGTCAGTAAGTGTAATGGACCAACGGCTTTTTGTAAAGAAAATTGCTTCTGTTTTAGAAGGATTGATTTTAATTTGCCATTTTTCCGTGTAATCAGTCAGGGCGTCTATATGTCTCTCTATTTTTGTAGTCAGTAGCGTAGGTGAACGTGATGATCTGTAAATGGCAGTGTCGTCAGCAAATGTCAACAGTGTTGTGTCGGCGTCAGTGGGCATGTCGTGGATGTAGACGTTAAACAAGGACGGTCCCAGGATCGAGCCCTGCGGTACTCCCGCCGTCACTTGTTTAATCGTCGAGGGTGTGTTGTCTACTTGAACTGTGAAATTACGGTCTGCGAGGTAAGAATGGAGTAGTTTTGTGATGTATGGTGGAAAGTTAAGGGTTATGAATTTGTGTATCAGTCCGTCCATCCAGATGGTGTCAAAAGCCTTCTCGAAATCGAGCAACACCAATCCGGTATGGTTTCGTCTATTGAAGTTGAGTACAGTGTTTTCTATTAGTTGTGTCAGTGGATGTAACGTAGAGTGCTGTTCCTTAAAGCCGTACTGTGTGTCTGGTATAATCTTGTTTCGTCTGATGTGTCTGTTGATGCGTTTGAGCAGTACCTTTTCAGTTACTTTGCTCATTGTATTGAGGAGGCTGATTGGTCTGTAATTTTGCGGAGAGTCTGGCTGTTTCCTCGGCTTCAGGATAGGAAATATGGTCGATGTTTTCCATGAAGCAGGAAAGTGGCCTTTGGCCATTATACGGTTAACCAGTCGTGTGATTAGTATGTATGCGTTCGTTGGTAGTTGTTTCAGTATTATATTTTGTAGTCCGTCCGGTCCGGGTGCTTTCCTGTTCGGTATTTTTCTGATTGTCAACTTTATTTCTGAAACTGTGGCAGGGTCTATTCGTAGGTCTTTGTCGTTAAATTGTTCAGTAAAATTTTGAATAGAATTGCGTACGTCTCGTCTTAAGTCTGCGTTGGACATGTCGGCGTTTTGTCTGTGTATGTTTTCAAAGTGTGTTGCTAAAATTTCTGCTTTGTCTGCTGGTGTCGTGGCGTAGTTGTTGTCAGGTAGTTTGAGTGGCGGGATAGGTGTTGTTTTCCTCGTCAGTCTTTTGGCTGTTTGCCAAACTTTGTGCGGGTCAGTGTTGATGGTTTCTAGTTTTTTAGTCCAAGTGTCATTCCGGTGCTCACGTATCTCATTATGAATAATTTTTGTCAGTCTGTTTACGTGTTCCTTTAGTAGTCTGTCACCAGTACGTTGCCACAGTTTCTTTATATTGTTCTTTAATTTAATTTTTACTAATATTTGTTGAGGAAGCGTGTCAAATGTGGATGTATTTGCGTGTCGCAGCGGTATTGTGTGTTGGATGGTGTCCGTGATCGTCCGTGTCAGATGTGTCACAGCCTCCTCTATGTCTGTATTGGTCTCTATGGGTATCGTGTGTCGTATATTGTCTGTAATAATTTCTCTAAAAAGCGGCCAGTTGGCTCTGGAATAATCCAAAATGTTGCGTGCTGGAGTATTGTCGACGTCGAGTCTGTCAGACTAGTCATAAAAACAGGGTTATGGTCAGAGTTGAATAGTGTTCTAGTTATGGGTTCGGATGTTATGTGAATGTTTTTTGTCAAAGCCAGATCGATTGTGCTGTGATGGTGTGTCTGTACGGTGGCGTATCTGGTCGGTGTGTCAGGATAGTGTAGTTGTGCGTCCGTGGTGTTGTGTTCCGTCAGATATTCGTAGAGTCGAATTCCATTCGCGTTGTTGTAGTTGCAGTTCCAAGATGTATGTTGCGCGTTGAAGTCTCCTGCCATTATGACGTGTGTGTTTGAGTCAAGTAGGTTTTGTAGGTCCGTCAGTTGCAGTCCGCTTGCCGGGATGTAAATCGATATTATAGTCACTTTTTGACCCCTTTTGTATACATTAATAGTTGTTATTTCAGAACCGCCCGCTGTCAGGTTTGGCACTTGCTCGTGTCTGATATTTGACTTGATCAATATTGCAGTGCCTCCCCATCCGCGTGAGTTTGTCGGTCTGTCGTTCCTGTATACTTTGTAGTTGTTGATGTAAAGTCTGTCCGTAGGTTTCAGGTGTGTCTCGTTAATTAGTACAATGTCCAAGTCATATTTTGTTATAGTCTGTTTCAGTTCGTTTACGTTGTTTTTGAGTCCGTTGGAGTTGAAGTACATTATGTGTATGTCGCGTGCATGCTTTATGGGCATGCCGTTAAAAAGTTAAGTATGGTTGTGTATTTGTCATTGTAAGTCATATTTGTGTTCAATGTCTTTGTCAGTTTATAAAGCTCACTGAAAATTTGTCTTACCTCGGGATCCGCGAATAACTTCCTGATCTCGCCCATAACAGTAAATAGTCCCTCCGGTGTACTCAGGTCTGGATCGGACTGGCTGATGGTAGGCCGGATTCGTGACCATAAATTTATAGATAAAGCCTATCAAATAAATTCGCACGCCAGCTGTACTTTACGAGGCGAGCTAGAATACGAATACGAATTAACTCGTATTTCGGAACAAATGTGAATATTAATAGATGACGTATGGTTTTTTTTATTCGATTTTATGATATATTATTGCTTCAGCCTAAAAACGTGTTATATAAAGATTAAAATTAAAATTAAGATTAAGATTACATTAAGTTGTGATATATTTACATTAAAAACATTAAAATATATTTAAACCGATCAATTCTCTTCTCATTATTATTTGCATGTTTTGTTACTATCTTTTGAACTTTCCGAAGAGAATCCGATTAGCTTATTTTATGTTTTCTCCACGTTTCAAGCCATTCAGAATCGTTTGAGACCAAAATTGGAACTAGTGGTGCATTGCGTCGTGCTTTAAGGCAAATTGCTAAAATTTTTCGTACCTGATATTAAAATTTTTAAATAAAATTCAACTTTTTTTAAACCTAGAAAAAAAAATAGATTTTTGAAAATTTAAAAATTTTTAAAAAATAACGGATAAACATTGGTGCGGAACTCATAGAAATTTAAACAAAATATGTTTTTATTATTAAAATATCTGATAATATGATGTGCATAATATGTTCGCGCCAGAAGCTGCATTTGTCAGAGTCGAACAATACTTAGTCTCTGACAATCCCGAAAGAAGAAGATTTGTATATAAACGCTAATCATTAGGGTTTACAGACTCGCTTGTTTATTCATAAACGTTGCTCACTTGTTTTTCCGTATAAGTTTGTTGAATTTTCCGAGTGTTATCTGTTATTCCTGTGAAAGAATACTTTTAATAATCGCAGCCAGTGTTCAATTATTCTGCTTCTGTAGTAAATTTCTTCCTAGGCATACAATTCCTAGATCGATCTGAGAATTCCGGACTTCAAGCAGCCTTCCGACTGGGCCGCCTTCCAAGCAGATAACATCAATTGTTTCCTTAATACTCAATTTTACAAAATCCTCGGAGTAGCTATTGAATCAAATTCAATAAGCTATTTCAAAAGGGTCTAATCAACTCTCATTCTTAATAGCATATATCTAATAATCATTTTTGACCGCCAAATAGTTTTTAAAAAAATATTGGATAACCAAAACCGATAGACCTGCCTTTCCTAAAATTTTTCAATCAGTACTTTATTTCGTCAATACAAGTAAAACGCCTTTTGAATCATTCAAATCGGACGCTTCGTTCTCTCAAAAACTGTATTACCATTTTTAGCACATTGTTCTCAGTATCTTGGGAACGGCTAGACCTGCATTGGCTAAAAACTAATCATCATGTTTCCATATCAATAGAAATCGAATGATTTTTAAATCATTGGAATCGGTTGATCCGTCGCCCGAAATCGTGGTCGAAAATTTGTATCCGCACGCGCATACACATACACACATCCATTTTTTCTAAGGTAAGATTACAATAACCTACGGAAAGTTAAATAGTTGTTTATAACGTTTTACAAAATAATTCATATCTTTTTAATATAGAGTGCAATTCAATAACAAGAATATACAGTACAGAATAAATATAAAAAGTAAAGACATTAAGCACAATTTTTCATGAAGTGATAGTCATTAAGTCCATTCAAAAAGTTGAAAAAAGTGATATAATGAGAATACGAAATAATATCAATGTTTCTTTATTCAAAACAACCCCAAACCGTTCCCACTAATTCATGTTGTCGCATTATAATACTCGTGTGCCAACTTATGCAAATGATTCCTAAACGTCTCAATACAGCACATATTCGGTTTTCCAGGAAAACAATCAGCCTTACAACTCTCCTCAAAAATAACATCAAACGTATTATCAGGAAACTCAACACCAGTCCTTTCAAAGATCCCTTTTATCACCTTGCCTTCTCTCGGTAAAAAGAAATCTCTGTGATTGACACCATACAAACTCATGATACTCGGAAAAACAACTGAAGCAGCTGATGATTCGTCTCCTAAATTATCGATATCAGCCACACATCCTTTAGCAGGTCTCACAGGATCTGCTTTGTCCACTCTTATAGATGGATTACCAGCTGGTAGAAGATCTTTATGGACGTCCCTTTGGTGGTCTAAGGTGAAAGCAGTGTATGTTGTTTTGTAGTGGACGTCGTCTCTGGATGTGTCATCAATGTTACCCAGTTCGGTTAAGTGCTTTTTGCAGTCTATCATGTCTACAAGTTTTGAGTAGTCTATCATCATGTCGCTGAAATCGTCGGGATTTTCTTGGCACGAGTATTTTTGTAGTTTTTCTTTACGCAGTTTGTTGGCAATTTCTTCTGGATCTTTTGCCTAACAAAAGCAAAAACAGTTGAAATTTAAAGTAGCAAGCAAGTTATATGATGCACATTAGAAGTGATTACCTTTTCAGCGGCTGCTTCAGGACACAAAGGCAAAATATCACCTAGATGTTTAAATATATCAACAATGCACTTGTGGTCAAAGAACACATTGTACTTTTTCAAAAACTTGACGACGGTATAAAATGGTAACCAGCCGCACTTTTCCTTGTCCATAAACAACAACTGATCCCTAATGTCCTCATAAGGTAGTTGTTCGTTTCTTCTTCTCAAAAGTTTGCGAACGGAATTGACATGAGCTATGCATTCCTGCATGCGCACTAATTTTGGACTGATGGGTTTGTCTCGGAGAAGACTCGCCACACTCTGGGTTTCGGTACGAGGAATTCCATAGGTGAAACAGCTCGGGACTTTGAGGTAGTTGGAATTTGGAGCAGCACCTGGAGAAAAAAAAACTTATTCGTGATAATCTAAAATTATTAGCGTCCAAAATTAAATGAGTCTAGAGCAACTGTGGAGGACTAGACTCATATAAAGCGTTGCGTCCCAAGCAAAATTAAAGGGTCATTATGATCGACATGAACTTAATTCTTTTTATGCGTGAAGTAGAAAATTAATTTCGCTATTTTATTTCAAAATTTAAAGAACTATCATATGACCTTCCGTAAGTAAAAAGATTTACCTATGTACATCAAGGATGTTACTTCCAAATCAAAATCAATTATTACCCGATCCAACGTGGTCTTCGAATCGATCAATCCGATCTCCCAAGATGGCACTAACTTCGCTCACCACTGGTAACCCTTCATCGAATCCGAGCGCCCTTATTCGCTTGATGGTCTCCAAGTGTTTCGCTTCGTCCTTCGGAGGTTCGCAGTCGCCTAACAAATCGAGGTTCTGGGTCGTCTGCATTATGCCTGCGTAGTAATCCAAACCTGAAGAAAAGACATACTGAATTAGAAAAATAAACTAATAAACTAGGTGAAAGAGAACTTAAGGCAAGTTGCAGAAACTTTCCGATGCGTTGAAGAAAGGTCAAAAATCGGCCCAAATATACACACATATCTCAAATCGTTTTAGAATGACTTGTAACGTCAAGAAAACATAAAATTATCAAATCGGATTTTCTAGCAAAAACATGAACTACTCTGGAAACTTAAAAATATTATCTAAAGTGCTAATTTTTATTACCTCTCCATCTCAAACATTTCTCAACTCCATTCTTCAAATTATCCTTAGCCACTCCAAAAGTCGCATTAGGGTTAAACGGTTTACAATACTCTCTATTAATCCTTTCACTAGGATCATATTTAGCATGGGTCTTCCTGTACAAATCCTTACCTATTCGGCTTTCTTTCAAAACTTGACACTGATTTTTTTCCGGTAAAATTATTGGATAAAGCGCTTCACCTTTAACAGGTGGTTTACCAAAGTACCTGGACTCATTGGTGACTCCTGGTGGCAACAGTGGACGAGGATCACGACCCTTACCTGGGAAAAGAAATAAATAAAATCAGGATAATGCTGATTGACATATAACAGGATATATTTTATTTACCTAAAGGTTTGTTCCAATAACTGTGGTAAGTCGTTTCCCCCAAGTCTTCCAATAGCATTTTAAAACCAGACGGCGGTTCTGGTGTGAGTACATTCTTGATTTCCGTATAAATTCCTGCATATCTTATTGGATTCAATTTGGTTTTGACCACAGGAGGTGGTTCTTTCTTAAAACCTTTGATGACAACGTCTAATTTTTCTTGTAGGGAGTATTCTTGAAGACAATCAGGAACTGACCACTCTCTTACGTGTTTAACACCTGCAGGACAAATTAGAGGGGAACGGTCTTGATGGGGATACATTTTGGAAAGATAAAAAAATGTAAAAAGTTAAAAAAATAAATAAAAAATTGACCGCGCAATTTGCACACGTCACTTGATAGAGAACTAGATTTAGAAAATCTGGACTGCGTTTGTCATATGAAAACTGATAATTTTTAATTAATTTAATGCACATAAACACACACACATACAATTTGGTCTCATTCGATTCAGAATGACGTCACATGTCGAAAAACATAAAATTAACAAATTGTATTATTATCGCGAAAAGCAAAATATCCTTCAGGATTTACATGGGATTAACTTCAGCAAATGAGATTTTCTGATGATGACCTCAATTTTAACTTCGAGAAATATTTTTTCATGATTTTATAGCAAACGGATTTAGATGCCGAGCAGGAGCAGCAGCTAAAAACTATTCCTGGACAACCTGTTAAAGACTACCCAGTGCACGATTTTATTCCAAAAACTGCTTTTAGTTGCCAAGGACGAGAACCCGGTTACTATGCCGACCAGGAAGCTAATTGTCAGGTACTATCATGGATGAAAAATTTACCTCAATTTTAATTCTTTTTAAGTAACATATAGCATTTTGTTTATGATTTTCATATTTTTTCAGGTTTTTCATGTGTGTGGTACAGCCGCACACAAGACATCCTTTCTGTGTCCAAAAGGCAGTATTTTTAACCAAAGGCATCTGGTGTGCGACTGGTGGTGAGTAGGAACTTAAAATCCATATAATTCTTAGATTTTGATTGCGGAATCATGTTTTTCCAAATAGGTACGATTTTGATTGCCATTCTGCTTCTGATTTCTACATCACTCCTGCTCCAGTTTTCTTAGAAATTATACCGTCTGGTGATTTATTCCTTGTTGATGATGGAAATCATCCAGGACAATTGGATGCTACTGGATATGATTTGCAGGTTGCTCATTCTGGCGGAAACCAAGGTAATTAACAGTAAATGTAGAACAATTAGTAGTACAGCAATTGAAATCATACACTGCCGCATTTATTTCTACAAGTCCAATTTATTTTTATCCAGGACCCCGCGATAATCTTGCAGATCCCCAACATCAACTCGAACCCAATCTCGTCAATCAGAATGGATCCAATTTCGACACCAGGAGTCCAAATAGCGCACACGACAAAAACGTCCAGATTACCGATGATAGAAGACAACAGCAGCAGCAATTTCCTGTAAACAGACAAAATAATTATCAGGACAACAGAAACTTCAACTCCAGATTCGACGATAATAGAAGAAACCAAGGTGGTAAACGTCATCCTGCTTCTGGAGGCGTGGACTTGGAGGAACTAAAGAGGAATGAAGAAGCTAAGAGGTTTGAAGCTTTGGAAGCCAATAGAAGAGCTGAAGAAGATAAGAGAAGATTTGAGGAGAACAGAAGATTGGAGCAGAGTAAGAACAATGATTTGGGAGTTCGTAGACCGGATGAAAATATAAGGGGTAAAAACGTGGATGGTCAAAGATTTAACGCTGGAGCCAATCAGGAGAACGTTTTTTTGAATCGGCAGATTTTGGATGATGGTAGGAAGAATGTTCCAAATCAAAATGAACAAATTGGTCAAAGGAATAATAGTACGGGAGCGGCATATGGAACTTTATACAATGGTGAAGCTGAAAAAATTAATTAATAGTCTGATGATTTAGAAAAATTAGATTTCCATAAAAATTTTTAGGTTTAGAAAATAGATGTTTGTAAAAATTAAATAGGTGTAAGTGGCATTTGGCCTTAAGGCAAGTTGCATCAATAAAAATTGAGATTTGGCTATTGAGACAAAATTTTCAAGTGTTTATTTCGAAAATAGAATTTCTTCCACTAAAAACTGTTTAATGCAATTAATTAGTATAAATACGAGCTTGCATCTAATAAAATGAAATTTTATATCCCAATCAATTTCCGCAGGCCTATAATATTTTATAATTTTTAATTAAATAAAAAACCAAAATTCGGTACATCCGATGATAATAAGCTATATTTTTTAATTTACACATCATATGTTTTACACAATTGTGAGTAATAATATAAACTATGCATTTTGAGGGGGGGTTACTATTATATATAATATGTATATATTTATTTATTTATCAATAATCATTTATATATATAATATATATTTATATTTATATTTTTGACGACAACATACCTTATTTTACACATTTATAATTCATAACTATGTACTTACTTTCATCATAATTATGATAATCGTTTAAAATTAGCTTTAATTAATTAATGATAGTACGGCCATTCGTTTGTAAAATTTTAATTGATAAATGAAATAAGAGGCTTGCAGTTGCAATAATAAAAGATAGAGAAAATTAATTTGAAAAAAACTTATTTTGAAAAATTACTTAGAATACATCAGGAGTTTTCGAATTCTGACGTAAAATATATAATGAATAGTTATACGGTTAATTTCAACTGAACAAGTATATAATTCTAATATAGTATTAAATTTACCCTTTCCACTCGGATGCCGTCGCTCAGGCGGCAAAATACATATAAATCTTGCAATTCGCTAGTGGAAAAGGTTAAAAATGAAGATAGACGACTCAAAATTTTGAATCCTATAATAATTGTTATAAAAAAAATGCTAATTTGGCATCAAAATTGTAACATTATTATTAAATAAAAATATTAGAACAATAATACATTTATTATTTAATAATTAAACCATTAAATAAAGCAAATTTTATGGATATACCGTAATTTTTTGTAATTAAATCGATATTTTGCAATACCAGTATTAAAAATACTCGTCTTCAGAGTTCAGAGTGTACGCAAAAACTTTGCACTCGGATGCCGCCGCTCCGCCGTCAAAATACGTATTAACCCTTTCCACTCGCGAATTCCGAGATTAATATGTATTGTGTCGATGAAGCGGCGGCATCCGAGTCACTCGCTTATTACAGAATTAACCCTTTCCACTCGGATGCCAGCGCTCCGGCGTCAAAATACATATTAACCCTTTCCACTCGCGAATTCCGAGATTAATATAATATAATAAAATAGTTTTTATCCCTTTCCACTTGTTAATTGCAGAATTAACCCCTTCCACTCGGATGCCGGCGCTCCGGCGGCAAAATACGTATTATCCCTTTCCACTCGCGAATTCCGAGATTAATATGTATTTTGTCGACGAAATGGCGGCATCCGAGTGGAAAGGGTTAAATCTGCAATTAGCGAGCAGAAATAGATAAAAATTATTATTAGTTTGTGTAATATGTATATGCTCTCTCTGTACATTGTGATGAATTTATTTCGGCATTTCTCCTTCGATTTTTAATTAAATTTAACATTACGATTTACCTAATACAAATAAAGTGATTATTATTTACAAAAACGAGTAAATTCTACAAATAAAAAATAATCACTATAATATTTGTATTCGAATTAAAAAACTATGAAAAGTTGTAATTTAATTAATAATATGTTTACTCGTTTAACAAAAAAAAATGTAGTATATTTATTATCATTAGCAAATACAAGCCCCTTAAAACACAAATATATATTTAAATTCAAGTAACTTTCTAGCACAATCTACTTCCAACGTAAAAAAGACTAAAATACAAATATAAATCTATGTTTTCGACTAAACTAAAATAATCGACATTGCCGCTTGTTATCCTAAATATTTTTTTGGAATTTTAATTTCAAATTTTCTATAACATATTGTCTTACATGTTCCAACATTATTTATTTTAATATTGACAATGAAAAATGGTCTATTTGAATATGCGGATTTGTTTTTAGAATTGTTGATGATGGAAAATAAAAATGAAAAATAAAAAAAAAAATTGAAAAATTTTAAAAATGGTAATAGACAAAATCGAGATGAAAATTGTAGTCGTGTAGAAAAAACACAGTGTTTCTAAATTACTAATAATTTTATAATAATTAATATTTTATTATTTTCAAGTTAAATGTAATTATAATTATATCAATCTTTAATTATTGGTTGTCCAATTCGTGGATAAAATAGAAATGTCAAGTAATGCTTTGTTACGGGTCTATCTTTGTATGAATTAGTAGTAAACAACTGTCAATAGGATATGTCTTTGCTGTTCGATCAGGCGTTTTATACACAAAACCTAACCTACAAATCCCACAAACCACGTTTCAATGATGTGCAAAAGTGCATCTTTTTGATGTACCATTGATAACACATACGTGAAGTTAGTTTTCATATAGTGCAAATACACAGCTTTCTGATAGTTTTCAATACCAATTCATACGAAGATAGACCCGTAACATAGCGTTGCCATAACATATGTATTTTATCAGAGAGTCGACTCCAAAGCCTTTCTAAACTTCAATTAAGATTAATATATAATAACTATATATAACTCACAAAAATGATCAAATAATTTTTTACAATAATAAAATTTATTATTTTCAAATAATGTTTTGAGCATGCAGATTCTTTTTTTAATGATGTAATATATTTAACTTTTAAATTTTTTTTAATACAAATGAAGCATTTGAGCACAGTTGTCTTAATCATACAAATCTTTTGTTCTAGAGGTTGCAAAAAAAATTAAAAACAAAAATATTTTTCTTTGTATTCATTAAAATTGTAATTTAACCGTTCCCACTCGGATGCCGCCGCTCAGACGGCAAAATTCATATGAATCTCGGAATTAGCGAGTGGAAAGGGTTAACAAACAAAACCCTTTTCATTTTTGTCATCAGTTATTCTAAAAAAATTCGTGATTTTTTTTTTACTACGACTACAATTCAATCTCGAGTTCACGCCTAAGGAATGTCACTACAAAAATCATATTATTTATATTCAAATATAAATTTAACCCTAAATCACAATTAACTTGTTAAATCAATCAAAAAGCATCAATTTTCCTTTTACGAAATCTACCTACATTTCAAGAAGCAAAGCTGACAAATGTAGCATCAAGTATGATTGATTTTGTACAATTGAAGAATTCAATTAATCTTATTGACATTAATATTATTTTATATTATATAATATACATATAGATATAATACATCTTTGTTTTGATAAACGATATCAAATTAAAGGTAATAGAATGATAAAAAAAAAAGAACTTAAGGAAAGAAATTATAAATTGCTAATCGAAGGCATCATATTCAATACCGCAAGACAAATTCGATTCGAATCGAGTAAAGTCTGATTCAAAGAAGGATATAACACGCTTGATTCGAATTGGTACATCACTAATAGTGACTGTTATATAATATGCCGGTCAATTTATACCTAAAATCAGGGTGAAGGTTACTATAACTCATAATGGCCTGCAACTTGGCAAAATAGTTTAAAATACAATTATAAAAGTAATCTCAAAAGTCCTCATCGATCCAATGCAAGCTAAAAAAAAAATAGCACCAGGTCAAAGGTCATTATATAAAAGCAACTAAATTGTTTTCATGTGAGTCATAATTTTCAAATGTTTTTACATCTTTTTCGTATCGTTTTTCTTGATCTACTTCTTCTTCTTCATTTTCTTCTGTTTTCTTCTCCTTTTCTTTTTGACTTTTGACCTTGTGCCATTATTTTAGCTCGCATAAGCTCGATCAGGACTTTTAAAATTTCTTTTATAATTGTATTTTAAACAATTTTGCCAAATTACAGCCCATTATGAATTATAGTTACTTTGCAAGCGTGAATTGACCGGGCTAATAAATACAACAGTTGTACATTTGTCTACACAATAAAAACCCTTGCTTTCAGGTGCCAACAAAAACTGAAGTATTCCAAAAATATAAAATTTCGAAATAAATGAAGCACTTAAATAAGAAAACCAAACAAAAATAGTAATAATAATAATAATAATGTTTAATAATAATAATTACATACAATATTACAAATTTTAAAGTATACACATTTTTAGATTTATACATATAAAAAAACCTAACATAATAAATATGTAAACGGTAAATTATGTATCAGTGTACATATACAATAATAATGATAATATTTACCTTAAACTCGCTCTCAAACATTCAACAGGACTCAAAAATTTTACATTACGCTTACATAATGAGGAAAAATCATATTTGCTTTTCCAAAAAAAACTAAGCAATCTTTTTTGGAAAAAAATTGAAAAAATGCTCAACATTAAACTCTGTTATCACACGGCTAATATCCATTGAAATGTTGGAAAACACTTCGATAATCATATTGGAAAAGCAATTGATGCAGAGGAAAAATGAGAAAAAAAATTATATATATATTCAATATCACTTATATACACAAGATATACTAGTGATTTCTGTAAAGTTCAGATAAATTTAACAAACAGCACTTGGTTCAATTAATACTCAAGTAGTCTCAACACCACTAATACTAAAGACTAAAAAACTATTAATTCGAGTTCCATCTTCAATTATCCATCTGCATCAAAAGTTTCCAGCTAAGGAAAAAAAACCTTGTACTTACAAATAACAAATAGAGTTTTATACAAAAATATGTATAGACGATGATGAATCAATTATCAATTAATTAAACAATTAAATAACAAATTGCACATCTTTTCTCAAAGTCTCATTATTATATTCTTTCGATAATAATAATAATTATAGTACGTACACTAGTAGATGAAGTAGTAAATACATTATCATTGATCAGATCAAAGACATCTTCATAAATCATGCGAAAATATTCAACATCAAGTTTCTTGCCTATATTATTAATAAGAATAATATTTTTTTATTTATTTATATTTGTTACCGTGTTTTGGAGGTTCCACGGTTTAGGAAACCAAGTCAATTTGGATTGGATTGGATTCGGGCTGAAAAGGAAAAAATATTTTATAGTCAAAGAGGTCACAAATATAAAAATGTTATAAATATATCTATATATCTTTATCTTATATATACAAATGGAGCTCGAAATTATGTTAGGTATGCTAAGGCTCTAAAACAACTGAACAGATTTGACCAGTCATGGTCTATTCTTGCCACCCAGAAAATGTGGGAAAGGTGAGATATTGTTTCAAACCCTCATAGAAGCTTTACATTTCTGTTTTAAAATTTTTTGCAAAAGATTGCGTAATTTGAAATTAAACAATATGTCAAATATGTCATATGTCAAATGTGAAATGTTTTAGACCGATTAGATTAGGATTCAATTAAATTTAATAGAATGTTTTAGATGAATATTAGAGTCTAATATCTTATTTCGATTTATAACAGACAACAATTTAAATCAGAAGATTCGGCTGGTAACACAAATAGGAACTTTGGAACACACACCTGCAAAAATGTCCATGTGTACACAAAATTAAGGGTTCTTGTAGAATGAAATATTTTGAAAATTGGTTGTAAAACTCGCATTATATCAAATGTATCAATAGAATTAGCATTAGAACAAGTGTATCAGTAAAATGATTCACTATAATTATATTTTTAAGGCTTGACAAATGTCTAGAATATTCAAGGAATTCCTGCCAAAGGATATGCATTTTAGACAAAGTCAGGCATCATTTGAAATTGAAGGTAAAGTTTCATCTCTGGAAGTTTGTATTATATTAAATCATTTGATATTAAAAAGTAAAGTATACTTAAATACTGGTTATTTTCCACCAATTTTAAAGAATAAACTGGCAAAATTTGCTATAAATTTATTGAAAATAGATAGTGAAGTTTAAAGCATTAAATTATTGCAAACAAATTCTTCTAATAACTCATTAATCACACTTACTAATCACATTATGAACAGTTAAAGAGAGAGACTCATAGTGACTAATAACGATAACGATGCTACAAGCAAATAGAAAATGTTGTATCTAAAATATGTTAGCTATAGAGAAATAAAATGTATACTGATCCATAAAGCTTTAGAAAAAAAAAGATATGTTATTTCTAACATAAAAATATTATATAAAATATCTGAGATCATTACGATTACAAAACCAGAATAATCACTTTCTGATGTGACATCATATATGCTAATATGTATGATGTCAATCGTTTCAAAAATCAGCAAATTAAGCAAAAAAGTGTAGAATATGAATATTGAAATCTGAAAATGTAACAGTTTTTGGAAAGGTATTACGTACCATATAAAGCTATGGTAAAGCTGTGAGTTTTTGAAATCTCCCTTGATTCGCTAGACATGCCACAAAATAAATGGAATTTAAAAATAAATGTGTGGATTTTGCCTTGCATTTCAAAAATTTATGAATTTAAGAATGAAAAGCATGGCAATAATATTTAAAAACCTTGAATATCAAAAAGTGCCAATTCAACTTGAATTTTTTTTTTTTTTTTTAATTTCAATAATTATTACAACTGCTAATTTATTAACATCAAGTAATATTGATAAATAATAATATAAATTTAAATAAATAAAAGAGCAAAGGATAAAATTTACATGAAAATAATATCCGTAATATGATTTAATGTAAAATATAAGCAAATAATAATAAAAATAAGATTAATAAATAATATAAATAAAATTTCAAAATAATAAAATAATACTAGAAAAATAATAAAATATAAGAAATTCAACTTGAATGAAATCAGTTTTAGATTAGACACTTGCAATGACTACCAATAATATGGCCCATGAACATCTATATGTGACCAATTGACCATTCTAAAATTTGAAGTAGGTAAATCGTCCATATAATTCGTATTAATCGCCTCTTTCACTTATATACTATACATACTTCCACATTCACAATCAGTCCTTTTTCATACAAACACAACCAATTATTTTTTATTATTTTTATTTCACCTGTTCATTGAATCCATAAATTCTTTCCCCTTACATCACACATCCCCTACTCGTCCCTGTACATTTTTAATTAATTTTTTTACAATGCGCCGAACGGATCCAGTTGGATGTTGGCCAT
Organism: Ctenocephalides felis; assembly: GCF_003426905.1. Taxonomy (NCBI): domain Eukaryota; kingdom Metazoa; phylum Arthropoda; class Insecta; order Siphonaptera; family Pulicidae; genus Ctenocephalides; species Ctenocephalides felis. Next base: position 7,843,161 of record NW_020538040.1, read on the forward strand.
ATTCTGATTGTTCGTCGTTTGCATCTGCGCCCCCATGCCCATCATCGGCATTCCGGCCGCCGCAGCAGGATTACCAAAATTGACTCCTTGAGGCGCTCCCATCATCGCCTGGGGCATCATGCCGGGGGCTCCTTGCGGTGCCATCATTCCTGAAGCGCCGGTCTGGGGCATCATCATCGGCCGCATTCCGGCGGCAGCCATACCTTGCTGGAAGGGGAAATAGGAAGATTGAGATGTTAAATTGTGATATGGGTTTAGAATATTTTGAATCAAAGACATGGACTGAAGAAAGGCAGACAAAAACTATCCAGAAGGTTGTGAAATGTGCTGGAGAGAATAATGGAGAAGATGAAGTGGACAAAAAAGGTATCAAAGGAGAAAGTCCAGAGAAGAAAAGGCAAATATAAAACTCTACTGATCACACCCCCCATTCTGCAAAAAGAGTGCCTTCTAGATGATGTCGTCGATGGTAAATTAGAAGGAAAGAAGAAGAATCCAAATGGTTGATGATGAGGCAAGATCATCAAGGCAAGATAGACAAGAAGAGAAAATACAGGAAACTTACAGCCAAAGCAAAGAACCAGGAAGCATCAAAGCAGAAGTTTGGGAAAAAAATTCATAAAGATGATTGGAGAAGTGAAGATTGGTAATGGAAATAATAAACAAGGAAGGAAAGAGAAATCATTGATTTTGAGGTGCTCTCACACCATCCTGCCTTTGGGCAAAATACATTTTATTATGATTATTATTCAGATTGATAGAATGCTTCACTATGTCTATTATTATTAACAATACAATTAGTAAATAAATCTACTCACCAGGCCCACCATGGGCATCACAAGTGTTGGCGGTGGCGAGTGCATCACAGGCGGTAAGGGCATGCCCTGACCCTACACACAACAATCACCGAAAACGAAAAAGAATAAACAAACATGCAAGCAAAATGCAATTCAATGCAATAAAGAAACAATAAATTAAATTATATCAATATTAAAATATAAATAAATAATAAATGGCATTAAGGAATTATAAAGATTTTAGAGTGCATGGTAAGGAAAAGCTAAACTTTGGCAAATGCTTTGAGCAGTTGATTTTGTTTGTTTGGTTTATTGTTTGGCAGTAATCAAGCTGTGCACTTTTAATTATATAAAAATTATATAAAAGCTTTATATTCTGCATAGTATTATATTTATTCTAAATATTGCTCCATAGAACTAATGTAACATTGACTCAAGAAAGGAAAAACTCCAGAGAATTGACATGAAAAAGAGGACCAAAAAAATATTAAATAGTAGAATATATATTAAATTTAAATTAAAAAACAACTAACTGTTTTGCCAATAAATTTAATACTCAAAAAAAAATTATATTTGATCATGCTCAAAAAAAGAAAAAGATTTATCAAAAATGCATTACAATTATTCATGTATTCATTATGAATTGGAATTTCAAAAAATCTAATGTTTGCTCTTTTATGTATTAAATGATAATTTCCAGAAATTTGTAATTAAGTAATAATTTATTAAAATGATATAATAATTTTTGTTTCAGAGATTAATAGAAAAAGTTGGCGATACTTCGTAGAAAAATCATTATTTAGTTAATTTACAAGTGATTGTAGTTACTCCAGAGAAACGTTTGAATATTTCATAACATTTTCTTTAACATATACAAATTATAAGTTTACCATAACAAATTATATCAATTGCAGTGTACCTTTAAATTTTACCACACATTTTTGTTGTTTTATGCAACAATATTGAATTAAAATTAGTTTTTATGTAATTTAATTTAGCCCAAACATTAAATAATATAAATTGGAAATTTGCTCCAGTTGTGTTATAAAAATGTTAATTCATGTTTAATAAAAACCTTTTTACAATTAAGAATATATAATTAATTGTAAAAAGATATATATATATATATATATATATATATATAATATAATGAATGAGAAAGTTCCTGGACAAAAATGCCACAGGTCAATTACTTCGACAACAATATAACCCAGTAACAATTTGCACTAAATGTTTATAAAATTATATATAATTTTGCAAATCATCTAATTTGTGTTTTCAATTATTTCAGTGTCAAAATCATACATTTACAACATGCCACATATTTAATATCAAAAATCGTTTGAAAATATTTACAAAACGATAAGTGCTACTTCGACAACAGTAGAATATTGTCAAATAATAGATTTCTTTTAAAAAAGCAAAGATCAAATAATGCATTGTGAAAATTTAGCTCATGCCAAATTTTATAATAATATTTACAGGTACCGTTTATAGTTAAATGATTTTTACCATAGGTCTGTATCCTGCACCAGTGGTGGCTGCCATAGGTTGTGGGGTCCAGCCCGTTGATCCTGGTTTCGCTGAGTTCTTGGGAGAGTTCCAGGCTACGCCCCTAAAATGATAAAATAAATAGTAAAAATGATAATGGAATGGTAATTCAAGTTGGATTTGCACAGAAATTGATACTAACATTCATAATTAATATTATAGTGTGTTGTTTGAGAATCATAATGAATTGAAGATTTATTAAAATAGTTTTGTAATTTAGAAAATTCAAATTTAAATTTTACAAAATCAATGCTCTTTGAATTGCTACTCTGAAACTGTTTGACCAATTTGCAGGTAATTTTGATATTTTTTTTTGGGCAACATTCTTTCTTGCATTATTTTTTTTATTTTAAGTCGTAATTAAAATACACAAAAATAAATTTTCACCCTCCTACCAGAAAGCCCCATTTTGCAATAGTCATGTTAGTAATCTTTCAATTAATGAATGTTTTTCACTGAATGTATAGTGCGGACTATCTTAAAGTTAATATTAAGAGCTAAATCTTTCAGAGTATTGTATTTTATCAATTTGAAGCATTTTGAGCCCCTGGGAGCAAGGAAATTCGAAAACATCCATATTAAGGACCACCCTAATATACATACATAAATCCTTTACTACTACTCACTTGACTTGCGCCTGCGCACTCTTGTTAATCGTCAAATTATTCGCCAGCGACGCCAGCGAGCTGTCCAGATCACCAGTGAGCACCTTCCCCGTCTGATTGCCTCCGGCCGCTGGTCCCTGTCCAGGCGCTCCGGGCGCTCCTCCGGCCTGGTTCGTACCTGCGTTTTGATTCGCTTTCATTGACGGGCGCAATACATCTCCCATTGCGTCGAATCCCTCTTTTTTATTTATTTATATTTCGGAATCCGCGCAAATGCCATTTCGCCATTTTTGCGTTTCATAACAGATACCACATTCATTTTTACAATGATACCACAACACAGATAGCGAGAAGTGATAGCCAACCGTAGTAGGAATAATTGCGAAATGCGATGTGATGAGTTGACATAATATGACACACCCCGAGGAAAACATAAAACAAACAAAAAAGACACCGATGATAATGGATGGATAGATGGATATGGGTGGATAAATGAGTTCATAGATGATGGTCTGAATGAGAGCAAATTTTATGAGTATTACATTTTTGTTCATATTTTCTAGCAAGTATTTTTAATCATTGAATCCAAAGTCGTACTTGTAGCTCAAGTTGGGGCAAAAGAAATCTATTATTTTTGGTTTATTGGTCTAGAACTGTTTTATGGTCGCTTTTTAGCTCCTCGGCGTTCTTAGGACTTCCAACATACCGGTCAACTTCGATCATTTCTCCGATTTGATCGACATTTTCGATGACCGGCCTACCAGTGCAAGGTGCATCTCTAACCCTTTCGACTCGCGAATTCCGAGATTTATATAAATTTTGCCGCCGGAGTGATGGCATCCGAGTGAAAAGGGTTAGCACCAAAAATTCCTGAATGGAATCTACAAAACCAAAATTGCACATAATTTGCTGTTACAGTATTGGAATCATAAACGCCATTCACCATTTTAGCCGTTTGGCTTGCATTTTCGCCTTTATTAAAGAAAAACTGTAAAATGTACCGAATTTTCTCTTTGTTCACTTTCTTTTTTAACACTCTAACTCACAACTGAATGCATCAAATAGCAAAAAAAAATTCTATCAGTACTATTTTTTTCTAGAAATCAGTACAACCATTAACCGAAAAATGAATTTCTTTTTCCCCAACCTGATATATGTTATAAGCGATGATTTAAAAAAAAGAAAGGAGTATCATTCCTTTTGTTGATACTGTTTTGTTATTTTTGTATAAAACATTTTGAAGTCTAATAAGATTTTTTTTATCTTCTTTTTGTTCCAATGAGAATTTTATTTTTAATTTCTTTAAGAAGATTCATTTTAAAGTTGTCAAAAATGGTTATTATAATTGGTTTCAAATAAGATTTCCTTGAATTTAAACAATAGTAAAATATCGATTCGACATTGCATAGTAATTCATGATCTATGAAGTTTTATTCTAGTAAAGAATCTATGAAACTAATTTAATATATTATTAATAAATATTATTGTTAATCCAAAGATAAACAGTTCAAAAATTAATGCTGATGTTAACTTAATTGGAAATACAAAACATTAATTCATAAACTTGCTTCAGAAAGTAAAATATGACAAAATACTTCTACAATTCTTATAATTGTTTAATAAAATTAGTTTATAACATTTAAAAAAAAATTTAATGCCTTTTCTGATTGAAATTGATCAATATCTAAATAAGATCTAAATCAAAAATATATGATTACTTTTTTAAAACAAAATATCAAGAATGAATTATATCACATATATTTATATCATTAATGCCATGAATTAAAAATTAAATTAGTAATTAACGTAACATTGTAATGTTAGAGTTTTCATATTAAGACGCTTTACTTATAAAATTATAAATGTAAAATGAGTCATATAACGTTCTTTTTTCTCCAAAAAATTAAATACAAATGTATGAATCTACTCGAAAATTGCTCTCTGAGACTTCTCTATTACTAAGAATATGCAAAATTTTAATTTATAGCTGAAAATAAAGTTGCATGCAGTACTTATATTTTATCTATATAAAAAAAACTTTACATATTCTTTGATGGGAACTGATAAATATGTTTGTGATCAAATAATTGGAATCAAAAGGATAAGAAAATAATCGTCAATTTAACATATGATTTGAAAATATGCAAAATGTATCACAAACATATACCAGCATTATGATATGTATGTACATAAATATATTATATAAATAAATGTACAAAATTATTATAAACAAAACTTGCACCAAACCAATAACTTGTAATCTTAAATTATTGGCAAATTCGTTAATTTGTCGAAACATGTTTTGAATTTAGTTCTAAAAAAATGTATGCACAAAAATTATTAAATTATAACAAAATTAGTAAGTATTAGTAAGTATTAGTAAATATTAGTAATAAAATATAAATTAATAACACTTTTTAGTAAAGATTTCAGGGAAGTGGGATATGTGATCTAATATTACGTCGTTGGCAATCCTTGTAGCTTTACTGTTTCATGGTTATCGATCTAAATGATTTTGCGAAATTAAAAATAACCAAAAATGTGGAAAGTATTTCTTTGATAGAAAAAATAATGCATGTCAACATGATATAACAACCAAGCAACGAACATCAGGCTACGAATATTCTAAAATCTAACTTGTATTTGCAACAAAAAAAATTGATGTTCATTACATTGAGTTTTGCACATATTAGGCTAAAAGTATTATATATAAAAACTTCAATAAACTTGAACTGATTTATGAGATTGGCTCACTGTGATGAGGATTGATTCCCCTAAAATTTATTTTCTGGAACAATTTTTGAAGTAAAACTTCTTTAGGCGCGACTAGGGTGTAAATCTGTCGACTCGAGTGCCAATGATTGAGCGTTCAAGTCCTAAATGCTTGATTACAATGACAAACCGATCATGCCGTATTAGAAGTGTAACTTTAATTTTATTTGTGTTTTCAAATATGAGTATTTTTAATGATATTATAAATATATAATTTATAATTTATTATTGTATAAATATGTATGATGTTTGACAATAAAAATGTGTACATTGCGAGTGTTACCATATGACTAACAAACATGATTCAAAATTGTTATATGATGTATTTATTTTTAACTTAAATGCAATCTCGTACGATAGCAAAACAGTTTTACTTCAATTACGTGTAAATCTTACGTGCACTCTTTAATTTTGTAATTCGTAAATAAAAAACATACATCGCTAAATTTTCACCCTCCCACCGTAAACCTCTATTTCGTAATAGTCTAAGTAATCGGAAAATTTTCAATCCCGCTTTTTAATCAATGAATGTTTTTCACAGAATTCCGATTTGGATTTTCTTAAACTCGTGCCAAACCTTGAATTTACCTCCAAAAATATTTATTGTTTTAGGTATTGTAAGATTGTCCTCCCTAATTTTTTTTTTAATTCAGGGCCATTTTTTACCCAGGTGCAAAACTCAACATAATATCAAAAACAAAAAAAGACCAGGCACAGACAGTGATTTGTCGTTTCAAAATCATTTTCCTGGACCTGTCATCTGTCTCGCCGGCGACATCATCGGCTGTCTGGCCGGAGATCCGCCTCCGAGCGCCATCCTGATCGAGTCGTTCAAATCGTCGACGGCGCTCTTAGGCTTCGGCGATTGTTGCTGTTGTTGGAAATTGGATTGGGGAGGCTGTTGTTGCTGTTGGAAATTAGTTTGGGACATTTGGAACTGTTCCTGTTGGGACTGTTGGGATAGAGCACCCATCTGGTCGCCACCGGAGAACGGATTCTGTTGGTCTTCTTGCACAAGTCCTTCGTTAGCGGCTTGGAAAAATTTTTGGTTTTACGGTAAAAATTGGACAGAACGCGCGATGATGGTAATAGATAATTGGATATTTGTAATAATAATTTAGTCTATAAACTAATTGCTCGTATTGACAGAATCGTTTGATTGTGGTGCTGAAAGACCGTTATCTTTGACAATACTTTTATAAAATAGGTGGGTTTGTGGAATGTATTTGGAGCGTTAGTCTCAAGTCAATAAACATATTAGTGTTGCATGCAAAAAAATAGTACGAGAAAATTTGTTAATCAAAAATTGTTAAGACAACACTGTTTAGGAAAATTCATATTTCAGACAGTAGACAGAAGTGTTAAAAGTTTTTGCAGAAAAAACTGAACCAAGCATTAAGGTAATTGGCAACTAATTGCACCAATTACAAAGAAAAATTCTGCAAAAACTAACTTGTGAGAAAGATGTTTTGAAAATCGTTTTAATGTGATGCTGTAAATCTTGATGGTAAATTCTTGGAGACTTAGTATTTGCATTAAGTTTAAAGAATCACATTAAACTGAAGAAGGTTATCAGAAACATTAGTTTCGATCAACTACTACATGCTATTTATATAGACTAGTGTACATTTAGAATTCAGTAAGACACAAAAAACCACATACGATTTTGTTAGAATATTTATAATGTGTTCAGATTCTAAATAAGTTCAAGGCAGTAAAAAAAACTTACCTGTAGTTTCTGAATTTCCAAAAACTGATGAAAAGTTGCTGTCTGATACAAAGCTATTCGTTGTTGTTTGCTGAGAGAAACCTGAAAAAGCAAAATAATAAGTAAACTGGGCGTAAGGGCATTTTCTCTTGAGGCAAGACGTATAAATTTCCCAATATGTAGATCTAATCAACTTAAAAAAAATTGAAATTCAGATATTTTGGTAAACTGTTCACCTGTTCATTTAGAAAATAAAATTTTTATTATAACTAAAAGATCAATACAATTTGCATGTAATGTCTTTCTTATAACATACTAAATGATCAATAATTTCATAAACTCAATTAATTTATCCCATTTCATTTCATCCATTTTGAACTCTAAAAATGTATTTTATTCAAGAGTGGCCGCCACTGTAATCAGTAGCTACGAACAAAACACAGGACGCTCAAGCGCGCAGCGAAATTCTAAACTTTGATGATTTTTATTTTTATAATTCAACCACTGAACGTAGGCCTATAATATTTTAGTATATTATTTCAAACTACAAAACCTATCGTCATATAAAGATTCATCAAAATCGTCATAAAAAAATTGCAAAAATGGTTACAAAAGAATAGCTCTTCAGATCTTTACCAAAAACTAATCAGCACAAATACCAGATTGTATCAATACTTAGATTGTTCTTTTTTTTACTTTTCTGCTAATTGTAAACAAACAGCTTGGCCGATCGTCGCATCATGTTACATCGAATGTTTTTTGAATTTTTGAAATCGGTTCAGCAGTTTTTAAGGAAACGTCGACAAAAAGTCAAAAATCTCCTCACAAACACAAATTCATTAGATCTCAAACGATTAAGAATCAGATTTT
>NW_020538040.1:7852463-7883463 GCF_003426905.1 Ctenocephalides felis
TTTAAATCAATTTGTGGAACACATTGAAAAATTGAAGAAACCAGAACCAGTACACCCGCGCGTAACGCATCGCTTATCCGACCGAACGAATTCTATGCGGGCTACTATCAGCGTTACGCGCGGGTGTACTGGTTCTGGTTTCTTCAATTTTTCAATGTGTTCCACAAATTTGATTTAAACCATATTTGCAGTACTAAAAGAGAAAACAATAAGCATTTAAATAACGCTAATAATAAAGTAATTAAACAAAACGCACTATCCGAAAACATTAATTGAAAAATTATTTTATCCTTTTTAGCTAATAATAAAGGATTATTTAGCATATATTACTATACATTATGTGGTTTAAGCCAATATAAGTAGAATCATGTAATTTTTTTTCGATATCTTTTATGGTTACGCCAAAATTGAGTTTGAAAAAGGGGCCACTTTGGCATATTTCAATGATATCTCGGCCATAAGGTGAGATACAAAGTTGAAGTTTGGTATAACGGATGTTTTCAAAATGACCTTCAAAATGGCGTATTAATTATTCAAATACAAGGGTATTAGTCAATTATGTATGGCAATGCGCCCACACCCTTGCGCGTCGTGACTATTATGTACTCGTCTGGCAGACCCTTGCAACCGTCAGAATGGGCTGGCTTTTTACATATGCTTTCTGAACAGTTAAAAGAAGACACCCTCAAAATTTGAGCCTGTGCGAGCAAGTTATAAAAACAGTTTTTTTACATTTTCACAAATTGAAGGGATGATGACGCAACCGCGGAATGACTGCCAGAATGGTGCTTTCTTAATGGGCCGATAATAAAATATCATTAAAAAATTTCTGGCTTTGTGAAAACAGGTTAGTCAAATAGTTCACTGGCTCTTAGACTATAAAGTATGATGAAATTTTCAGCTATATTCACTGTTTACTTTGTCTGTGGTAGTCGCTAAGGTTCGACGTGTTTTTCTGAGCTCGGCGATTTTTTACAATGGAAGAATTGAAAAGTCAAAAAATTTGTATTAAATTTTGCGTAAAAAATGAAATAAAGTGTTGCAAAGTGCAAAAATTCACCAGATATGGCTCCGTGTGACTTTTTCCTATTCCCAAAGTTGAAGCGACCCATGAAAGGACGGCGGTTTTCCTCGATTGAAGAAAATCGCTGAGAGTGCTCAAGGACATATTAAAAAGTGAATATCAAGGGTGCTTCGAAAATTGGAAAAAACGCTGGCATAAGTGTATTATATCTGGGGGGGACTACTTTGAAGGGGACCACATTAATGTAGACGAATAAATAAATATTTTTTTGAAAAAACGAAAATTCCGGGTACTTTTTGAACAGACCACGTACACCTGCAAAAATGTCAATGGAATAAAATATTTTGAAAATTGGCTATAAAGCTTGCATTATATCAAATGTATCAATAATTCCAGTGTTAAAACAACTTTGAAATGTTGCACTTGTAAAATGATGCACTATGTTTATACTTTCAAGGTGTGACAAATGTCTACAATTTTGTAGGAATTTCTACCAAAAGATATGTATTTTAGACAAAGTTAGGCATCATTTGAAATTGACGATGAAGTCTCAGCTATGGAAGCTTGTATTATATTGAACAATTTGATACTGCAGTATAAAATATAATTATATAATGGTTATTTTCCACTGATTTTGAAGAATAAACTGGCAAAATTTGCTATAAAGTTATTGAAAATGGATAGTAAAGTTTTAAAGCATCAAATTATTTCAAAAAGATCCTTCTAATCACTCATCAATCACAATTACTAATCACATGAAATGACCAGTGAAAGAGAGAGGCTCATAGTGACTAATAACGATGATGATGCTACAAGCAAATAGAAAATTTTTTGAACTAAAATGTATTAGCTACATAGAAACAAAATGTATACTGATCCATAAAGCTTTAGAGAAAAGGTATGATATTTCTAACATAAAAATATTATATGAAATGCTCAGAAAAGCATATTGGTTAAAAAGCTTTAAAATATCTGAAAACATTACGATTACAAAACCAGAAAAATCACTCTCTGATGTGACATCATATAGAGTAATGAGTATGTGAATTCTTTCAAAATTCAGCAAAAAAATATGTAGAAATTGAATATTAAAACCTGAAGATGCAACAGTTTTTGAGAGGGTACTAGAAACCATAAAAACCTAAGGCAAAGCTGCGAGTTTTTGAAATTGCATTTGATTCGCTAGGCATGCCACAATGAAATTCAAAAATGAATGTTTGGCTTTGCAATTCGAAAATTAATTAAATAATTAATGAAAAGCGCGGTAATAATATATAAAAACTTTGAACATTGAATAGTGCCAAATCAAGTTGACTGAAATCAATTTCAAATAAGGCACTTGCAATGATTACCAATAATATGGCCCATAAACATCTATATGTAACCATTCTAAAAGTTGAAGTAGATAAATCGTCCATATAATGCGTATTAGTCGCTTCTTTCACTTATATACTAAACATACTTCCACATTCACAATCAGTTCTTTTTCATACAAACACAACCAATTATTTTTTATTATTTTTATTTCACCTGTTCATTGAATCCATAAATTCTTTCCCCTTACATCACACATCCCCTACTAGTCCCTGTACATTTTTAATTAATTTTTTTACAATGCGCCGAACGGATCCAGTTGGATGTTGGCCATATTCTGATTGTTCGTCGTTTGCATCTGCGCCCCCATGCCCATCATCGGCATTCCAGCCGCTGCAGCAGGATTACCAAAATTGACTCCTTGAGGCGCTCCCATCATCGCCTGAGGCATCATGCCGGGGGCTCCTTGCGGTGCCATCATTCCTGGAGCGCCGGTCTGGGGCATCATCATCGGCCGCATTCCGGCGGCAGCCATACCTTGCTGGAAGGGGAAATAGGAAGATTGAGATGTTAAATTGTGATATGGGTTTAGAATATTTTGAATCAGAGACATGGACTGAAGAAAGGCAGACAAAAACTATCCGGAAGGTTTTGAAACGTAGTGCTGGAGAGAGGAATAGAGAAGATGAAGTGGACAGATAAGGTATCAAATGGGAAAGTCCAGAGAAGAAAGGGTAAATATAAAACTCTACTGATCAAACCCATTCTGCAAGAAGAGTGCCTTCTAGATGATGTCGTCGATGGTAAATTAGAAGGAAAGAAGAAGAATCCAAATGGTTGATGATAGGCAAAGAAGAGAAAATACAGGAAACTTACAGCCAAAGCAAAGGACCAGGAAGCATGGAAGCAGAAGTTTGGAAACGAAAATGTATGAAAATGATTGGAAAAGTGAAATTGGTAATGGGAATAATAAACAAGAGAGGAAAGAAAGAGGAATCATTGATTTTGATGTGCTCTCACACCATCCTGCCTTTGGGCAAAATACATTTTATTATGATTATTATTCAGATTGATAGAATGCTTTACTATGTCTATTATTATTAACAATACAATTAGTAAATAAATCTACTCACCAGGCCCACCATGGGCATCACAAGTGTTGGCGGTGGCGAGTGCATCACAGGCGGTAAGGGCATGCCCTGACCCTATACACAACAATCACCGAAAACGAAAAAGAATAAACAAACATGCAAGCAAAATGCAATTCAATGCAATAAAGAAACAATAAATCAAATTATATCAATATTAAAATATAAATAAATAATAAATGGCATTAAGGAATTATAATAAAGATTTTAGAGTGCATGATAAGGAAAGCTAAACTTTGGCAAATGCTTTGAGGAGTTGATTTTGTTTGTTTGGTTTATTGTTTGGCAGTAATTAAGCTGTGCACTTTTAATTATATTATATAAAAATTATATATAAGCTTTATATTCTGCATAGTATTACATTTCTTCTAAATATTTCTTCATAAAACTAATGAAACACTGACCCAAGGATGACACATTTTAGGGAAAAAAAATCCAGAGAATCAATATGAAAGAAAGGACCCAAAAAATATTTAATATTGAATATATATTAAATGTCTTCGAACAAAACTATTATTATTATTTGAACTAAAAACATACCTTCTTAATCAAAATTATACACAACAACAAGCTGTTCTGTCTATAAATTTAATACTCAAAGAAAATATATATTTGATCATGATAAAAAAAAGAAAAATGATTTATCAAAAATGCATTAAAATGCTCCATATATTCATTAGCAATTGGATTTTTAAAAAATTTAGTGCTTGCTTCTTTGTTTGATAATTTCCAGCAATTTATCCTGAAGCACAAAATCATACAGCACTAGTTTAGATAATAATTCAATAAATAAGAATCATTTTTATTCTAGAGATAAAAAGCAAAAGTTGGTGATACTTTGCAGAAAAAATCATTATTTAGTTAATTGACTGGTGATTGTAGTTATTAGACTTGAAAAGTAAAATTAGGAATAGTGCTTAAGACGATAATTTGGTTAAAAATACTTAATAATTTGTAATATTGGTTACCCCAGGAAAACATTTGAATATTTTTATTCATAAGATCTGTTCATAGCATTTCCTTCATCATATAAAATGTGAGTCTACTATCACAAATTATATATCAATAGCAGTGTTATTAAATTTACTACACATTTTTGTCGTTCATCACAATATTGAATTAAAATTAGTTTTTATGTAATTTAAATTAGCCCAAACATTAAATAATATAAATTGGAAATTTGCTCCAGGTGTGTTATAAAAATTTTATTTTGGTTTAATAAAAACCTTTAAAATTAGGCACACACACACACAAAGTTCCTAGGCAAAAATGCCACAGGTTAATTACTTCATCAACAATATAACCCAGTAACAATTTGCACTAAATATTTATAAATTTCATATTTATGAATCATCTAATTTGTGTTTAATTATCACAGTGCCAAAATCATACATTTACAACATGCCACATATTTAATATCAAAATCGTTTGAAAATATTTACAAAACGATAAGTGCTACTTCGACAACAGTAGAATATTGTCAAATAATAGATTTCTTTTAAAAAAGCAAAGATCAAATAATGCATTGTGAAAATTTAGCTCATGCCAAATTTTATAATAATATTTACAGATATCGTTTATAGTTAACTGATTTTTACCATAGGTCTGTATCCTGCACCAGTTGTGGCTGCCATCGGTTGTGGGGTCCAGCCCGTTGATCCTGGTTTCGCTGAGTTCTTGGGAGAGTTCCAAGCTACGCCCCTAAAATGATAAAATAAATAGTAAAAATGATAATGGAATGGTAATTGAAGTTGGATTTGCACAGAAATTGATACTAACATTCATAATTAATATTATAGTGTGTTGTTTGAGAATCATAATGAATTGAAGATTTATTAAAATACATAGTTTTGTAATTTAGAAATATTCAAATTTAAATTTTACAAAATCAATGTTCTTTGAATTTCTACTCTGAAACTGTTTGACCAATTTTCAGGTAATTTTATAACGACGTTTTTTTTGGACAACGTTCTTTCTGGCATTATTTTTTTTTTTATTTTAAGTCGTAATTAAAATACACAAAATAAATTTTCACCCTCCTACCAGAAAGCCCTATTTTGCCATAGTCATGTTAGTAATCTTTCAATTAATGAATGTTTTTCACTGAATGTATAGTGCGGACTATCTTAAAGTTAATATTAAGAGCTAAAACTTTCAGAGAATTGTATTTTATCAATTTGAAGCATTTTGAGCCCCTGGGAGCAAGGAAATTCGAAAACATCCATATTAAGAACCACCCTAATATACATACATAAATCCTTTACTACTACTTACTTGACTTGCGCCTGCGCACTCTTGTTAATCGTCAAATTATTCGCCAGCGACGCCAGCGAGCTGTCCAGATCACCAGTGAGCACCTTCCCCGTCTGATTGCCTCCGGCCGCTGGTCCCTGTCCAGGCGCTCCGGGCGCTCCTCCGGCCTGGTTCGTACCTGCGTTTTGATTCGCTTTCATTGACGGACGCAATACATCTCCCATTGCGTCGAATCCCTCTTTTTTATTTATTTATATTTCGGAATCCGCGCAAATGCCATTTCGCCATTTTTGCGTTTCATAACAGATACCACATTCATTTTTACAATGATACCACAACACAGATAGCGAGAAGTGATAGCCAACCGTAGTAGGAATAATTGCGAAATGCGATGTGATGAGTTGACATAATATGACACACCCCGAGGAAAACATAAAACAAACAAAAAAGACACCGATGATAATGGATGGATAGATGGATATGGGTGGATAAATGAGTTCATAGATGATGGTCTGAATGAGAGCAAAATTTACGAGTATTATTTATATTTTCTACCAAGGTAATCGTTACATCCACGCAGAACACTTTTCATGAAAGACTTATTAGCTCCGGTTGAGGGAAAAAAATCCATTATTTTTGGTTTATTGGTTTAAAGTTGTTTTATGGTCGCTTTTTAGTTTCTGGGCTATGTTAGGATTGCTAACATGCCGGTCAAGTTTGATCATTTCTCTGGTTTTATCGACATTTTCGACATTTTCGATCTACCAGTGCAAAGTGCATCTCTAACCGTTTCATCTCGCGAATGAGTCCGAGTGGAAAGGGCTAACACCAAAAATTTCCGAACAGAATCTACGAAACCAAATTGCACATGATTGTGCTGTTACAGTATCGGAATCATAGACACCATTCACAAATACAGCTGTCTGGCTTGCATTTTCACCTTTGTCACAGAAAAACTGTAAAATGTACCGATTTTTCTCTTTGTTCACTTCCATTTTTAACATTCTGCAACTCATAACTGAATGCACCAAATAGCAAAAAAAAATTCTATCAGTACTATTTTTTTCTAGAAATCTATCAGTACAACCATCAACCGAAAAATGGATTCCTTTTTCCCCAACCTGATATATGTATATTAAGCGCTGATTTAAAAAAAAGGAAAGAAGCATCATTCCTTTTGTTGATACTGTTTTTGTTATTTTTGCATAAAACATTTTGAAGTCTAATAAGATTTTTTATATTCTTTTCGTTCCAACGAAAATTTTATTTTTAATTTCTTTAAGAAGTCAAAAATGGTTATCATAATTGGTTTCAAAGAAGATTTCCTTGAATTTAAACAATAGTAAAATATCGATTCGACATTGTATAGTAATTCATGATCTATGAAGTTTTATTCTAGTAAAGAATCTATAAAACTAATATATTAATATATATTATTAAAAAATAATATTGTTAATCCAAAGATAAACAGTTCAAAAATTAATGCTGATGTTAACTTAATTGGAAATTAAACATTAATTCATAAATTTGCTTCAGAAAGTGAAATATGATATAAAATACTACTACAATTCTTGTTTAATAAAATTAGGGTATGACATTTTTGAAAAAAATATTTCATGCCTTTTCTGATTCAAATTGATCAATATCTAAATAAGATCTCTAAGTCAAAAATATATGATCACTTCTTTTAAATAAAATATCCTTCATGCCATGAATTTAAATTTAAATTAGTAATTAATGTAACGTTGTAATGTTAAAGCTATAATCTCAATTCGCTTTACTTATAAAGTTATAAATGTAAAATGAGTCATATAACGTTCTTTTTTCTTCAAAAAATTAAACACAAATGTATGAATCTACTCGAAAATTGCTCTCAGAGACTTCTCTATTACTAAGAATATGCAAAATTTTAATTTATAGCTGAAAATAAAGTTGCATGCAGTACTTATATTTTATCTATATAAAAACTTTACATATTCTTTGATGGGAATTGATACATGTTTGTGATCAAATAATTGAAATCAAAAGGATAAGAAAATAATCGTCAATTTAACAGAAGATTTGAAAACTTGCAAAATGTATCATCACAAACGTATATCAGCATTATGATATGTATGTACACAAATATAATATATAAATAAATGTACAAAATTATTATAAACATAACTTGCACCAAACCATAAACTTGTAAACTTAAATTGTTAAATTTAAAAGTAGTTTTAAAAAATGTATGCACAAAAATTATTAAATTTTAACAAAATTAGTAAATGTTAGTAAATATTAGTAAAAATTAGTAATAAAATATAAATTAATAACACTTTTTAGTAAAGATTTCAGGGAATTGGGATATGTGATCTAGTTTTACGTCGTTGGCAATCCTTGTAGCTTTACTGCTTCATGGTTATCGATCTAAATGATTTTGCGAAATTAAAAATAACCAAAAATGTGGAAAGTATTTCTTTGATAGAAAAAATAATGCATGTCAACATGATATAACAACCAAGCAACGAACGAACATCAGGCTACGAATATTCTAAAATCTAACTTGTATTTGCAACAAAAAATATTGATGTTCATTACATTGAGTTTTGCACATATTAGGTTGAAAACATTATATATAAATACTTGAAGTATTAAACTTATTTATAAGATAGGCTCACATTTGGCGAATGGTAAAAATTTTATAGTCGCGTTTGGTATGACTGAGAATGAGCAAATATCTATTTTTCATACCCTAATGTGATGAGGGTTGATCACCCCTAAAATTTATTTTTTGGAACAATTTTTGAATTAAAACTTGTTTAGGCGCCACTAGCGCGTAAATCTGTGAAAATGCAACGGAAGTCCGTTACGCTCGAGTCGAGTGCCAATGATTCGTCATTAGCTCTCGATGATATCATTTCTATACAGGTCGATTGTGATTGGTCATCGTGTCGAGTGAGTATGATTGCTTTGATTGTATAGTGAAAATAATAAAACAAATGAAAAATCTGTGCCGTGTAAGAAAGATAAGTTTATTGAAATTATTTGTATTATTCGTGGTTACTATATATTTTTAGAAATTATTTTTATAGGCAAGTCACATACTGCAGCTGCTCAAAGAATGAGACTGTATCGCCAGCGAAATAGTCCAAAAAACAAACAGTCAATGAATGTATGTTAATTTTAATTACAGGGTAAGTGAAATAACTGTTCTCGTTCAAATGTCAAAAGCTTACAAGAGCAAAGATTGTTATAAGTTCACTGAGTGAACGAATATTATGGAATTTATTATTCAGCAATTACTTCATATCTCTAATAAAAGGTCGTAGAAGCTAATTACAATGACAAACCGATCATATCATATTTGAAGTATGACTTTAATTACATTGTTTTCAAATATTATAAATATTTTTAGTGGTATTATAAATATGTAATTCATAATTTTTATTATTTAAATATATATAATGTTTGACATAAAAAATGTGTGCATTGCGAGTGTTACCACATTACTAATAAACATTCAAAATTGTTATATGGTTTTGAGTTTATAAGTATTTATTTTGAAGTTAAATGCCATTTCCTACGATAGCAAAACAGTTTTAATTTAATCGCGTGTGAACCTTACGCACACTCTTTTTAATTTTATTTTGTAATTCGTAATAAAAAAACATACATCCCTAAATTTTCACCCTCCCACCGTAAACCTCTATTTCGCAATAGTGTAAGTAATCAGAAAATTTTTCATCCCGCTTTTTAATGAATGCATTTCACAGAATTTCGATCGAGATTTTCTTAAACTCATGCCAAACCTTAAATTTACGTCCAAAAATATTTAAAGGTTGTCCCTCCTAACAATCTTTTTTGAAATTCAGAGCCATTTTTACCCAGGTGCAAAACTCAACATAATATCAAAAACAAAAAAAGACCAGGCACAGACAGTGATTTGTCGTTTCAAAATCATTTTCCTGGACCTGTCATCTGTCTCGCCGGCGACATCATCGGCTGTCTGGCCGGAGATCCGCCTCCGAGCGCCATCCTGATCGAGTCGTTCAAATCGTCGACGGCGCTCTTAGGCTTCGGCGATTGTTGCTGTTGTTGGAAATTGGATTGGGGAGGCTGTTGTTGCTGTTGGAAATTAGTTTGGGACATTTGGAACTGTTCCTGTTGGGACTGTTGGGATAGAGCACCCATCTGGTCGCCACCGGAGAACGGATTCTGTTGGTCTTCTTGCACTAGTCCTTCGTTAGCGGCTTGGAAAAATTTTTGGTTTTACGGTAAAAATTGGACAGAACGCGCGATGATGGTGATAGATAATTGGATATTTGTAATAATAATTGAGTTTATAAACTAATTGCTCGTATTGACAGAATCGTTTGATTGTGGTGCTGAAAGACCGTTATCTTTGACAATAATATTGTTTCTTTTATAAAATAGGTGGGTTTGTGGAATGTATTTGGAGCGTTAGTCTCAAGTCAATAAACATATTAGTGTTGCATGCAAAAAAATAGTACGAGAAAATTTGTTAATCAAAAATTGTTAAGACAACACTGTTTAGGAAAATTCATATTTCAGACAGTAGACAGAAGTGTTAAAAGTTTTTGCAGAAAAAACTGAACCAAGCATTAAGGTAATTGGCAACTAATCGCACCAATTACAAAGAAAAATTCTGCAAAAACTAACTTGTGAGAAAGTTGTTTTGGAAATCGTTTTAATGTGATGCTGTAAATCTTGGTGGTAAATTCTTGGAGACTTAGTATTTGCATTAAGTTTAAAGAATCACATTAAACTAAAGAAGGTTATCAGAAACATCAGTTTCGATCAACTACTACATGCTATTTATATAGACTAGTGTACATTTAGAATTCAGTAAGACACAAAAAACCACATACGATTTTGTTAGAATATTTATAATGTGTTCAGATTCTAAATAAGTTCAAGGCAGTAAAAAAAACTTACCTGTAGTTTCTGAATTTCCAAAAACTGATGAAAAGTTGCTGTCTGATACGAAGCTATTCGTTGTTGTTTGCTGAGAGAAACCTGAAAAAGCAAAATAATAAGTAAACTGGGCGTAAGGGCATTTTCTCTTGAGGCAAGACGTATAAATTTCCCAATATGTAGATCTAATCAACTTAAAAAAAATTGAAATTCAGATATTTTGGTAAACTGTTCACCTGTTCATTTAGAAAATAAAATTTTTATTATAACTAAAAGATCAATACAATTTGCATGTAATGTCTTTCTTATAACATACTTAAATGATCAATAATTTCATAAACTCAATTAATTTATCCCATTTCATTTCATCCATTTTGAACTCTAAAAATGTATTTTATTCAAGAGTGGCCGCCAACTGTAATCAGTAGCTACGAACAAAACACAGGACGCTCAAGCGCGCAGCGAAATTCTAAACTTTGATGAATTTTTATAATTCAACCGCTGAACGTAGGCCTATAATATTTTAGTATATTATTTCAAACTACAAAACCTATCGTCATATAAAGATTCATCGAAATCGTCATAAAAAAATTGCAACAAATGGTTACAAAAGAATAGCTCTTCAGATCTTTACCAAAAACTAATCAGCACAAATACCAGATTGTATCAATACTTAGATTGTTCTTTTTTTTACTTTTCTGCTAATTGTAAACAAACAGCTTGGCCGATCGTCGCATCATGTTACATCGAATGTTTTTTGAATTTTTGAAATCGGTTCAGCAGTTTTTAAGGAAACGTCGACAAAAAGTCAAAAATCTACTCACAAACACAAATTCATTTAGATCTCAAACGATTAAGAATCAGATTTTCTGCCAAAAACAAACTTCTCCGCCGGTTGTTAATAATCTAAGTTACTAATCCATTAATATTTTCCCCCAGTTTACCATTAGTCCACATATTGTTCTGCTGTTGCTGCTGCGGTAAAACTGCGGGCTGTGGCGGTCCAAACATATCAGCAAATGGATTTCCTAATTGCAGCAGATCGTCACTTGGTTTACCCGATACGGTGCCTCCATTCTGTCCAGTGGAAGCCGGTGGAGCTGGACCAAACAGATCCACTATGGGAGCAGCTGCCGAAGCAGGTGGCTGAGACGATACTGGCGACGAGAGGAAGGGATTCGTGCTCGAGTTTGCTCCGGCTGAATTTGTCGGACTCTGAAGTTTTGACTGGAAATAGAAAAGAAGGTGAATAGAACTAGGTGTAAGTGGCATTCTAGGTAAGGTTGAAAATTGACTTAACCAAAATTTTTTTTAACACGACTAGAAAAATCTAATTCCATTTAATAAACATACTTTATATTGATTCATAGCAGCTTCCTCTTCAGCAAGAGCCTGTTGCCTGAGATTCTCATCAATACCATTGGAATTTTCGAGACGAGAACTTTGTGCTGCACTGCCAAAAGCATTTGATGTCGAACTTAATGCAGTCACGCCACTTTTCACATTCTTTTGGTTACTGCAAAATGACAAGCAAAGAACGAAGTCAACGAAAGAAATCAATTGAATCTAAACAAAAACCACCAGCTCAAACTCTTTTGGTATCACATGTAAACCTATTTTAAAGTTAGTAACAATCAAACGTGTAAAAATACCCGCGCCAGTCCTCGAAACGGGTATTTTTACCCGCCCCGCATATAGTGTCTTAAATGGTCTTTTCAAATTTTTTTACCTCGC
The DNA here is from genome assembly GCF_003426905.1 of Ctenocephalides felis. Lineage (NCBI taxonomy): Eukaryota > Metazoa > Arthropoda > Insecta > Siphonaptera > Pulicidae > Ctenocephalides > Ctenocephalides felis. Next base: position 7,864,854 of record NW_020538040.1, read on the forward strand.
TGTTTGTGTAGGAGTATTGGCAGCGCTTCCTCGCTTTCCTTCTAATGAAGCCAAATGTTGCTCCAGAGCATCTAAAAGTGAGCTGGGAGCCTTTGTCAAATCTGGAATGTCTCCTTTGTCAATACCAACATTCTGCAAAGCAAATAGTAGTAATTAGGAACCAGTTAGGAATAGGTTGCAGAAGGATAATAAAAGTATTTTACTAAGAAGTAGACAATATTCAGTTAATCTAGTATTTCAGTAGTTTTTCTTTACCTCTGCTACTTTCAAGAACTCTCCAACCCTGTCCATTCGAACCAGGAATTTCTTATACAGATCTAATGCATCCCTGCACTGTTTTTTATTCATATCAAAATATTTCTCTAAAAGATTTATGATGCCGTCATTGTAGCAGGCGAATAGACGTATCAGATCACGGAAGAGCAGCATGAAGCACATGTTGATGACTCCATTCGTTAAATCATTTGATGTGCAGTCAAATTCCAGCAGGCAATCCAGTTGCTGCTGCAGGACAGGGAGGGTTTTAAGCAGTTTTTCGGCGTGCATGGAGCGGAGTGAACCTTCATCTTTCCTAAAAGGGGAAATAGATTATGCTTTGGATATTCATTAAGCTTAAAATTCTAGAAATTTGCAGTTAAGATATTAAAAAAATCGATAGAAAAAGTGTTCATATTCATATTTTAAAAATTAGTCAAAGTTTGTAAAAAAATATAATAGTCAAAATTTGCGTCAAAAGTCGCTTTTGTGATGTGATGAGTATCTAGTTATTGCGCCTGTGCGGAAGGAACTTATGAAATGATGTTAAACGAAAACCGCGTTGTAAAAGTACCGCGTTATAGGAGTATGTAGCAGTATCGGCTTCTGGTTATAAAGAAATGCTTTCTGATAAGCGAATTTTATCGACTATTCTAAAGAATGAAGACAATATTGAAATTATCTTACTTACCCCCTTTTAACTTTGCAGAAGTCGAATGCGACTGTCCTGTATGAGTAAGCTTTCTCATTCAGGTATTTGGCATATCGCCTTATAAACGGAGACATGTCATATCCTAGAGAAAATAATTATTGAAAATTAATTTAATAAATGAGAAGACATTATCTTACGTATGTTTATTACTGTTAATTGGAACCAAAATGTTAAAACATACATAACGTACCAGATTCCGAACGTGAGAGTAAAATTTATCAGTAGAATATATTTAAATAGTTTGAAACATTATTTATTCTATATATTAATTGAAGTACACAATTTTAAAAGGTTCAGGTAAAAAAATTGATAAAGAATGTATTAAAATATTATGTCAATTATTTAACTTTAAAACTAAAAATTTTTAAAAATATCAACAAATGCCAAACCAGAAAAAAACATGAGATTAAAACCATTGTTTGATGAAAAAAAAAACAAATGATTAAATAAAATAAAATATTAAACTAAAAGTTAATTAAATTACGTATGATTACCAAATTGTAAATAGAAAACGAAACGCATAGCCATATTTTATAAAAACAAAGGAGGTTCACAAATGCTGATCCAGGATCGAATACAGAATTCTGGTAAATACTTGTTGGTTGAAAGAAAGGTGAATCAAGGCGAAAAAATCAAACAAAAATAAAACAAAGTATTGAATTAAGACTAAAACTAGCGCCTTAAAGAAAATTGCTGGAACTTCCACCTTCCTTATGTGTAATTATCAAAATCTCCATAAAATATCTGATAATTTGATGTGCATATGTCTAATGATTATTTTTGACCGGCAAATGGCATTTTCTTTACTTTTTACTAGATTTCCGAAACCGCTAACCCTGCCTTCCCAAAATTTTGTGAGTTGGCACTTTTTGCCCCGTATCTTCGGAACGTAGGTCTAGCTACCTTCGTCAAAAACTAATCAGCACGTATTCTTATCAATACGAATCGAATGTTTTATTGAATGATTCAAATCGGTTAACCGGTTTTCCCGAAATCGTCGACGAAATTTTGTATACACGTACATAAATTTTAAGGTATCGCCAAAATGACCAGAAACCTCTGAAACGTAAAGACATAAAAATTTTCATTTTCGATTTTTTTGCGATTACTATAGCTAACCCCAGGGAAAGCTAAATATTAAAACAAAAATGAAGTTAATAAGAATCTGAATCAGACAGCCACCCAGAATTCAACCCTGGATTAACATTTGTGAACCCTCTTGTTTAGAACATATTTTTAAAAGCAATTTATGGTGCCAATTCTCGGATAAAATAGAAATGTTATGGAAATGCTAAGTTACGGGTCTATATTCGTATGAGTTGGTAGTAAACTGTCAAAAAGCTATGTATTTGCTGAGCGATCAGGCGTTATATACATAAAAACCCAACTTCACGTATATGTTATCAAGGCAGAACAGAAAGATGCACTTATAATAAAATTGATATTTTACATTTGTGCGTTTTGTAGATTAGGTTTTATGTGATCAAACAGCAAAGGCATAGCTTTTTGACAGTCAGTGACTACCAATTCATGCGAATTCAGACCCGTAACATAACATTTCTGTTTTATCCGAGAATTGGCCCTTATTATAACTATGAAATTTTTATTATTGTTAGTTTGTTAGTAAATCAACTTACCAATTTTAGCCCCAACGGCTCCTTATGTGAGCGGGAACAGAAAAATCATTCGTGTTAATAAATATTATTCTATTAATGGTATTGTTAAATAAATTGTTTTAATCTGATGTCGAATTTTGAAAAGCAATTTAGAAAAATCAATGTTAATTTTTGAATGAATTTGTTTTTCTTTTTTTTTAAAACATTAGTATTCGTATGATGTTTTTGTTAGTAGAAACAGTGTAACTTATTAGAAATAAACAAAAATTAATTTAATAGTTTATTTTCTGATTATATATTTACCACCTTGGACTCCACTTTTATCCAAAAAATTACTAAGTTGAAATGAGGAATTGCTCGAAGCGAGGTACTGTGTAAACCGCTGGAATAAAAAAAAAAAATTAGATTAAAAATTATGCAAAAAAAATAGAAAAAATCGAGAAATATTAAAAAAAATTGAAATTAAAGAGAAGCTGCAGAAGCTATAAGCAAAAGAATTTACACTTTTTTCTAATTACAAAGAAACTGCTCTGCTGATCGTCGCGCAAATCTGACCAACCACAATCTTCATTGAGATACATCGAATGGCTTTTAAATTTTTGAGATCGGTCCAGCCGTTTTTGAGAAAACGTCGACGAAAGGTAGAAAAGTCTGTTCACAAACAGGCACACACATACTTTTTCCAAATTTGGTCTCGAACGATTCAGAATTGTTCAGAATGGTTTGAAACGTCGATAAAACAAAACTAGTAGTGTATGGCCTTGTGCCTTAAGCCAAATAGCTAGAACTTCTCGTTCCATAATGAAATATTAGAAGAATATTAAATGTTTTCAAATATATCATTATAAATACTGTGACTATCATTATTCATATTTTATAGACAAAATATAAGAGCTTATAAATGAGACGATGACGTTTATATAAGTTTACATGAAAAGTGAATAAACAAAACTTAATCAAGCGGAGTTAGAATGAAGGACCTTATCTCATATTTCTAAGAATTATATAAACGGAATTGTAAAGTTAAAATATTTATTTCGTGTATATAAATGAGCTTTAGAATATTAGCTACAATTAAAATTGAAATATGAAATATTTTCGATACTCAAAAAAATTTTTTTTAACTTTTTTAACAATGTTTTCCTTTAAAAGGGTTTTTTGAATCATTCAAATTGGAAGCTTTGTTCTCTCAAAAAGTACCATTATTTGTACATTTAGCTCCGTATGTCCAAAACGGCTGGTCCAGCCTTTGCCACAAACTCATCACTAGTTCTCGCCATCGTTACAATTTGAATGTTTTTTGGATCATTCAAATCGAATGCACCGTTCTCTCAAAAACTCGATTTTTAATTTATGCACTTTTACTCCGTATTTTCAAAACGGCTAGACCTGCCTTTGCCAAAAACTAATCAGTACATCTCCCTATTAATAGGAATGGAATGTTTTTTGAATATTTCAAATTGATTGATCCGTGCACCCAAAATCGTGGACGAACATTTGTATCCACACAAAATACACACACACACATCCATTTTTTGTAAGGTAAGCCAAAATGTTCAGAAACCTCTGAAACGTGAGAATATGCGAAAATATTGATTTTCAATTTTTGGCGATTACTATAACTTATCCTTCTGAAAAATGTTACTTGCCATTTTTAGATAGAATTGATGCAAGAATTCACATCCTATCACAGTATTGGGCATTGGATTTAGGCATTCTATGCACTACCAAAAATTTGCTGATGTTTCATATGGAATAAGTGCAGCTATAGAAATAATTTATAATAAAAGATAAATGAAATAATATTCCATACTTAGAATGAATCTATGAGGGTAGTTCATAAAGCTCAAAAGCATCAAATTCCACCAATGAAATAATACTATTCATAATGAACCAACAAAAGCTCAAACAGGCAGGAGCAACCAGATTGAAGGAGCTTTAATTACATGCTCCTTCCAAGTCTCGTGACATAGAGCACATAATTAACTATTATTAATAACTATTATTATAATGATTAATCGTTGAATTGTTTCAAATTACAGATTACTTACCTCATTACCATATGCTAGCATGTGATGTACCGTGATTAGTGCTTTGTAGACTACGACCCAATTCGTGTTCTGCGACCTCTCGACCAGTAAATTTGCTAATTGGGGTATCGAGACGTTTGGCTCGTTTGTGCAGTGTACTAGATCTGGAAAAGAAGGAAAATTATTTATAGAAAATTTATTTAAAAAAATTATTGTTGGATTGAACAAATAAAAAGCAGCAATAATAATAAATTTGATACTCACACCATAAGGTGGAAATTAAATAAGTAATAAAGACAACTTAAAAATGAACTTCTAATGAACAACATAGAAATGTAATAAAAAAATTTATAGAAAATTTATAAAAAATAATATTTTTGCATTGGAGAAAGATAAAATAGCAGTATATGTCAATAATAAATTACATTGATATTGTACTATTTTTTTTTCTTTGTCAGTGTTTTCCAACGCAGGACCCATAACCCATAAAAGGGCGTCCATTAATCACGTGATCGATTTTTAAGAATTTTTAAATAATGTAATATTTTCTTAGAAAAATGAGTGCAGCGTTGTCACGTCTAATTTGGCGAACTCCCCCCCTCCACCTAAAAACCTCACGTAATTAATGGACGCCCCCAAAGTCAATTATCTCTAAAATCATGACAATATCCCAAGAAAATCGGACAACGAATATTGTATGAGGATTATTGTCAATGAGGTTAATTGAAAAAGTTGAAAATAAATAACAATTAAAAAAAAATCATAGTTAACATTTTTTATTAAATTCCGCTCAAATTAAGTTGTGAGTGAGTCTGGTATATAACAGATTTGTAAAAAAGTTAAATTTTTTTTATGGAAATTTACTTGTACATTTTTTTTAATGTACAGATGGGTAAAAAGTTGGGAAACATTATTCTCTTTCTAGTTATATATTGTATCGATTTTGTTAGAAGTATTATAAAAAAAAAAATCTAATAAATTTAAGCATAGTGTATTTGAATTAATTTATGTAAATAATAGGTTAGTGAATTCATGAGCAATGTTTTATTAAATAATATAAAATTAGTGGTTTTGTGGCATATAAAAGTAAATTTCTGGAAAAACATGGGCACATTTTGAAAATGTCGATGAACTAATATTGTTATAAATTATATTATTACTATATTTCTATATTACTATAGATTAAAATTACTATAATCAGTTTATAAAATGTAACTTTCAAAGTGTAACTAAAAATATGTGTACGAGAGCATTTTTAAAAATTCAAATTATTTTCAGAGATACTACTGTTTGACCATGATAATCCTCATCTGTTTCCTTCCTTTTGGGAAATTTTAAACGCGTTTTTCCTCAAAACGCTCTTTATCAATACGATGCCCACGATTTCTCAATTTCTACTGCACATCTGAAATTTTCAGAGAATTTTCTCTTTAGGCTTCTCTCGAGCATACGAGGTGTGTTCAAAAAGTACCCGGAATTACTAATAATTAAATTTCGCGGGTCTGGAGTGTCTGATTGTCAAATTTTTTTTTTATTGTGTTGGTATACATGCCCCTAAAGTATGATGAAATTTTCAGCTATATTCACTGTTTACTTTGTCTGTGGTAGTCGCTAAGGTTCGACGTGTTTTTCTGAGCTCGGCGATTTTTACAATGGAAGAATTGAAAAGTCAAAGAATTTGTATTAAATTTTGCGTAAAAAATGAAATAAAGTGTTGCAAAGTGCAAAAATTCACCAGATATGGCTCCGTGTGACTTTTTCCTATTCCCAAAGTTGAAGAGACCCATGAAAGGACGGCGGTTTTCCTCGATTGAAGAAAATCGCTGAGAGTGCTCAAGGACATATCAAAAAGTGAATATCAAGGGTGCTTCGAAAATTGGAAAAAACGCTGGCATAAGTGTATTATATCTGGGGGGGACTACTTTGAAGGGGACCACATTAATGTAGACGAATAAATAAATATTTTTTTGAAAAAACGAAAATTCCGGGTACTTTTTGAACAGACCTCGTATATATACTAGCCTCAGCCCCAAATTTCAATTTTTGATATTTTTAAAAAAATTTAGAAACTCAAAAGAGTGGTAAGAAAAAATGGTCCTTTTTTAAAAAAAATAGTCATCAATTAGTCAAAAATTTTTTTTGACTCGATCTTAGTATATGCCATTGCAACCTCATTCTAGATTAAAATCTAATTTTTTTTTCTTTTTGGATCACTAGAAGGGTTGAAACCCAGGGTCACGTGTTAATTTTTTAAAATTAACCACTTCTCGTCTTATTTAAAAAAAATAATTTCTGTGCCCTTGCAACGTTGATAAATAAATAATAAAAAAAATAATAGTCAAAAAAGAAACTTAAACTTAACAATTACCTAAAATTCTGCCTCTACACTAGAATACCCCTTAAAAAGCATCAATTTTTAAGTATTCTGAAGATTATGAATCATGATGTTTTCCATAAAAAAAAAAAATTCCACGCCTGTAAGGGCGTAAGTTTTATAACCTAAGTTATATAAGCTTATATAAATTGAATAATCGATAACACAGTCCTATCTACCTAGTAATTAATAAAACTACGTTTCCAACGTCTATTTTTCAATTTGATTGAATTTTCCTTAGTTCAATCCCTGCACGTGTCCCCGTCCAAGTGATCCGTCTCCTATATCATTATTTACTATTAGTCTAAATGAGATCTTATTAGATTCATGGCGAGAATGCGGAGAAGTCGCATTCAACACTCCTTTGTCGAACGAAAATAGAAAACGTTCAAATATTCATTCATTCATCCATCCAATACAGAAGTACAAGAACAAGAACAAGAAGGTAGGAGGACACGAGGTCATTCTAAGATTAGAACTTTAGTGGTGGTATCATCAATGGGTAGATACGTTGAAGAAAATTACCTATAATTTAAAAAATAGAAGTATATTTAGAAGATTTACATAATATTTTAACTTCCCGTAGGGTAGTTATAGTAATCGAGATCCAAATTTTTGCATTTCTTTACGTGGTTACATACGTTTATAGTTACAGAAAAAATGGATGTATGTGTGTGTGTGTGCGTGTGTGTGTGTTTGTGTTCGGATACAAATTTTCGTCGACAACTTCGGGAATACGGTTCAACCGATTTGAATCATTTAAAAAGTATTTAACTTGTATTGATGAAATGAAAATTTGACTAAATTTTGGAAAAGGCAAATCCAGCGGTTTCATAGATCCAATAAAAATAGTAAAAAAAACACCATTTGGCAGTCAAAAATAGTCATTAGACATATGCAAATCAAATTATTGGATATTTTAGAGATTTCAATCATAAGTACAAATTTTCAAATTTAAAAGCTGAACTGCAATTAAAACTTAAAGGTCCTATTATGCTGATTTGACTTAATTATTCTTAACTTTCTGTAATATGGCTAGTATTTATTAATGTAGCAATGTCTGGTGAGTGCTATATTTACTTGGAAACTTAATGCTATCGATATTTCCAAGTGAAAAGGTCGAAGCGTATAATTTTAATATAATGAAATGTATACTCTCCAGATTTGTGAAATGATTATATAAGAAACAAACAAACAAATTTTAATATTTTTTTCCAAAAATATGACTATGTTGCAATATAGATAATGAGTTGCTTTGTGAGCTTATTCAATTTTTTTTTTTTTTGAAAGTAGTCAAAATTTTGATATTGTATAAATGTGAGGATAATTTTTACTAATGATAAAAATTGTGGTAATTTAACTATTTGAGTGAAGTCCATTTTTATTTAAAGGCAACCCAATGGTTATTCTCTTTCTAATTGTAAGTTACAAACTCTGCAGTAAAGCAAAAACTTGGAACATATTGGAATATATATTTTCTGACAAAACAATCTTATTCGAAAAGTTTGTAAAAAATTAAAATATAAATATGCAAATAGATAATGTAAATATGTAATGTGTTACAGTATATGGCATTGTGCCTCAAGGCAAATTGCTGGAACTTCCCGTACTGTGATGAAGTAAGAATTCGAGGAATATTAAATGTTTTCAAATAGATTATTATAAATGCTGTAACTTTTATTATTCATATTTTATAGACAAAATGTAAAAATGTATAAATTGGACGACTACGTTTATATAAGTTCACATGAAAAGTAAATGAACAAAACTTAATTAATCATATTTAAAATGAAGAACATTTATAAGAAAAATATTTATAAGAATTATATAAACTGAATTGCAAAGCTAAAATTATTCATTTGAAGAAGTATTTAAGTGAGTTTTAGAATGTTTTTCTCAAAAACTAATTGTTTCTTCACATGCAAAATGTTTTTTTTAAATCAATCTAATCGGATACTTTGTTCTCTTAAAAACTATCATTTTTTACAATTTTAACTCATTATCTCTGAAACTGTTGAGACTGACTTTGCCAAAAGTAGTTATCACTTCTCCCCATCGTTATACGAATCGAATGGTTTTTGAATCATTCAAATCGGATGCAGCGTTCTCTCAAAATCTTAACTTCTATTTTCTGCACTCTTTATTTCGTTGATCAATGCGCCCGAAATCGTCGACGAAAATTTGTATCCGCATGCACACACACACACACGCACACACACACATACACACACGCATACATCCATTTTTTTAAGGTATGCCAAAATATTCAGAAACCTCTGAAACGTAAAGATATTTAAAAATTTTCATTTTCGATTTTCGCCCATTACTATAACTTACCCTACGGAAAGTTAAAAATGGTAAATATTTAAAATAAACGACTTGTATTATTTTAGTACGTTCTTTAGGATCATGATATATATACATAAAAAGTAACATTGAAAAATTTTTTTTCAACAGTTAAATACGGAGAAACTGCCCAACCGATTTTTTCCAAACCTAATCAGGACAATTCCCAACTGATATTGATCGCACGTATTTTAAATTGTCCTAGTTGATTCAGGATTTTTATTAAAATTGCGGAGAAAAATAGTCTAGAAAAACTAACTAACGTGATTCCAATCGAGATCCATCACATGGCTTCTAAATTTTTTAAATCGGTTGAGATGTTTTTGGCTTACAAACACATATACTTATACCCAAATTTACTTCAAAATCGCTGCAAAATGATTTGAAACGTTGAGAAAACAAAATTAGCAAATATGATTTTTGGCGAAAGGAAACATCTCCTTCGATATTCATATCAAATTCCAAACGTGCAATAAAAAATTCAATTCTGCAACAAACTGATAAACGAAATACAAAATTCAACTACTACAAAGTATATAAAATAATCAAAATATTTACAATCAATTTAGCTCTGAATTATTAGGTCAACGATGCGATACCGGGAGGCCGTCATGTGTCCATTTCTTATCAATAAAAACAGCAGGACGCCCCCCAAAATTGAAAAACACGTGTGGTCGGTCATGTTTTATATGATAACGTTATTATCAATTATCAATTTGGAGGCGCCGCCAGGATTTAATTACACCGAAAGCGATGCATTTCTGTAATCTCTGAATGGAGAGATGCCATATTTACAGCAAGTGTCAGTTTTATGGGTCAATTTGTTTGCAGCAGATGGTAGCAATTATTGAATTAAATTGATAATTTAATAATAAAAATATGAAGATAATTCAATAATTGTTATATGATTATACTTTTTATATTCTATATGTATAGTGGATTAAAGATGAATGAAATCCATAATCAAAACGTATGCTGAATTTATGGAATTTCTAAATGATCTAAATGTGGATTTTATGAAATAACTGAATAGAATGCTTGATTTTTAACTTTCTGTAGGGTATTATATTCGTCTAAAAATCGAAAATGAATTTTTTGCATATCTTCACGTTTCAGAGGTTTCTGAACATTTTGGCATACCTTAGAGAAAATCGATGTATGTGTGTGTGCGGATACAAATTTTCGTCGACGATTTTGGGAACACGAGTCAAGCGGTTTGAATAATTAAAAAAACATTCGATTCGTATTGATAAGGAGACGTGCTGATTAGTTTTTGGCAAAGGCAGGTGCAGCCGTTCCGAAGATACGAGGCAAAAATGCCAAAAATGGTAATTACATTTTTGAGAGGACGGATGGTCCGATTTGAATGATTCAAAAAACATTCAATTTGTATGGACAAGGCAGGTCCTGTGGTTTTGGAGATCCAATAAAAAAGTGAAAATAAATGCAATTTGGCGGACAAAAATGATCATTAGACATATGCACATCAAATTATCAGATATTTCATAGAAATTTGAAGAATAAAAGTAAATTTTGATTACATTTCTATGGGTTCCGTACCAATGCTTATCCGTTATGGTGTGACGCGGCGCGTACGCGCTTCGATATTTCGTGTCTCTATCGCAGCTATCGCGATTATTTCAAAAGTTCAAAATTTGCAAAATATTTCAAAGTATAAAAAATTAAAATTTTTCAAAAAGGTCAATTTATTTCAATAATTTTAAAAAATTTTCAAAGTTCTAAAAAAAATAAGGAGACGTTCATTAATTTAGCAATCAATATTATGTGTATTTTTAATACCAAAAATAAAAATTGCATTTTTTTTAAATTTTTTGAAGAAAAATTATTTTTTTTATTTCAGGCAAAAAATAAAAACACGTAGAAACCCTTCTCCCTTATGTGCTATTTTGTAATTTTTTGTCAAACCCTCCTAGACAGTCAAGTTCTTAAAAAAAAACACTAAAAGACTATTTATTTATGTTTCTCAGGGAATAAAAACAATGTTTGAAGGTTAAAATAATATATGCTTGTCTGCATTTTTTTTAAATTTTGAAGTAAAAAATGCCCCCACAAAAGGTTAAAAAATACTGGTATATAAATCTTGAAATTGATGTTGATATATGTATTATAATTTTGAAAAATTTGGAAAATTTTGATATATCTTTACGTTTAAGGGGTTTTTGAACATTTTGGCATACCTTAGAAAAAATTGATGTATGTGTATGCGAAAGGCTGGTTCAGCCGTTTCGGAGTCAAAAGACAAAAAGTTCAAAAAATTGCAATTTAGTTTTTGAGAGAATAAAGCGACCGATTTGAATTATTCAAAGAACATTTTGCTTGTGTAGACGGTGTGAAGAAATGATTGCTTTTGAGGAAGGCAAGTCGAGCAGATTCATGATTTAAAAAAAATCGAAATTTCCAAAAATAAAATTCATATTTTCAAAACTCCAGAATTATTATATTTTTCAAAAAATATAAAAGACATTCTCACAATATTCAAAAAAATTCAAATTTAATAAAAATATCACTACTGCTTGATATCAAGTTGCACGCAATGCTAAGCTTTGACTACTATTCACTGAAAAAATAGATTTTTCAATGCAACCGAGGTAAGATGAATGTTAATATGTTTTCTCAAAATTTTGTTAAAATTGTTAAAAAAATGTTATTTAAATCTACTAACATTAATTAATTCAAAATTTCTGATTGCAGTTTTAGGTGCTAAATTACGTTAATAATTTGTTTATATCCACCAATGATGTTATGCCTGCCAAGATTGAAAAAAAGTAAAAATTCATTAAAACTACTATCATTAATTAATCCACAATTACTGTTTTATTGTTACATATTAGTGCTATCGATGTACAGTCAATTTTTATTAACGCATTTTATAATGCTAATTTTCCATTTTATAATCCACTAATAATGACCATCAAAAATTTCATTTATTCGATGTTATGCCTCCCATGATTTTACACTTATTTATAATTAAACCCGAGTTGATCACGATGTTAATTATCTAACAATCTTTTCCAGATCCCGTCCAGACGGCAATTACATTCGAATGTTTATTTAAAACATTTAGTCTGTTTTGTACAGAGTAAAGTAAGACGGACTGACCGAATAAGTGATGATGAAGTGTTTTGTAATTCGAGTTCAGTCGAATGGAGGTCAATGTTTCTTTTTAATGAGTTTAAAACACAAAACATTAAGACATTGAACTTGTCATACACATATGAGTACATATACCGCAATGAGATTTTTTTTGCAATTTGCCTTCGAGATGTGTCTCGATGAATGAAATCGATATAATGAAGCTGGATCAATGAATGGTAATTGTTGAGTTGATTGATGAAATATAGATATTTTTGAAAATGGTAAATAACTGATGTTGTAGGTATTAGACATTTTAGTAAAATGATTTGTGGAAAAGTATATGCTAATTCAAACTGTATTACTCTGTGCAGAAGGTTAGAACGTCCCTTTACTCATTTCCCTACGGCATTTTCTTCACTCTACTTCTATAATTGCTTAAAGTAGATTGCAATATGGAAAACAACTAGCAGTACATTAATTAAAAGCCATCATTAATACTTCATAAATGAATAAATAAAAAACTGATAAGTTCAAGGTTTAAACAAACCTCCTAAAAATTTCAGGTCTACGACAAGCGGTTTAACTATTGAAATTCATTATAGTTTGGAATAGTGTGTACTTTATGTTCCATAGTTATAGAATTTATTAAAACTCTCCTTCGATAATTCAAGTTGTTGGGTTATTATATAACCCTTGTAGCTATGGACTGTATTAAACACTGATTTGTTTGCATATTATGTATTTGTTGCAGTTCTAATTACAATCACTGATTTGTTACTAAGTTATAATGAAAGAAGATATATTTATTTTTATTGGTTATTTACATGTTGTTAAGGGGACTTTACTTTTAGAGGTGAACAACTAGTTCAATTAAAACACTCCGCGACCCCCTCCCTACCAGGGGTAGCAACCATTCCGTGTAAAGCTTAATGCCCTGAAGTTTGTCACCTTCATGGCCAATACAATAAAACGAAAAGACGTCCGAACACCGTGTATGTAATTTATTTATTTATTTATACGCCAATCGGCATTATAATGTATGAAATTTATTTTTATATTGAAAATAAAAAAGATGTTTGGCAAATTTGTTTGAAATTGAATAATGTGCTATAGTTCCTCTCGTTATGACAGTCTACGGCAACGGCAATTTTAAGTTACCCGGCGCTTCCCACAATTGTGACGAGATGGAGGGGTTTATGGACCTTTCATTGGGGGTGATACGGCTATGTAGTATAATTATAGCATTGTTTCCTCAATACTAGGAGTTATCTTAGTAGTAACTCGCCTTCTAAAATACCTGTAATTACCTGTGGAGGTTAGTACTTTTATACTTATTTTACCTATTTAATAACTTGAAACAATTACCAGTATGTATTTGAAGAAGATGACAGTATTTGCATACCGCCATGTTTCCTACCTAATATTCCTATTTCTAACACTGAATTAGGAATACATCGGAAGAATAGTTCTGATCCGACCTTGAGATGAACCTGTCTTTTTGTGACACAATAAATACACCACCATATATTGCGCCCTACAAACTCAATTGACCATATTAAAGGATTGATACTTGAAGATTTATTTGAAACTCTGAACCTTATACCACAAAAACCTTATTATATGCGGGTGGGGGATGTTCTATGCACTAAGGATCGTGCAATTTTTTGGCGACAAAGCCTATTGTCGTTACAATATTGATTTATTAATGATTAAGACGATTTACACATGTTGAGAACTTTATGCAACTCGGCATTCTAGTTCAATATTAATGGGGCAATTCTGCCGTAACAGAGCTCATAATATAGTGTTGTCATGGCAATGACTACGAATATGCTTGTTTCTTGGTAGTGAAAACTTAAAATTTTAAGATTGTTATGATAACAGCATCTTCGAAGGTGCTGTTATCAAAACATTCTTCCTTGCTTGTTTATATGTAAAATACGCCTGATCGCACAGCAAATAGACATTTATGCAGTTTTCACTACCAAGAATATTAAGGGCTCTGTTATGGCAGAATTGCCCCATAAGTTTATAATGATACTCAGAAATATTAAGTTTGTCTAATAATATTTTAAAAAGAACTTAAATTTAAATAATTTGTTTAGTGATATATTGAGTGATTTGTCGTATTGAACATACATATAAATAACTTTTGTTTTCTCATTTTTATTACTTAAAATTTCACTCTGAATAGATTTCTTTATATAATACATCTGTTTATTTTTTTAAAAAATAACTTCTCCATTAATCTACTTATTAGGTGTACAAAATTCTGAAACAAATTTAATTTCTGGAATTTATTTTTTATTTGTATTGATCCCAAACGCTCACAAATACGATACATAAATCCAAGACTCATCAATTCAATAAAATACATGAGTTTTGTTATAAGCACAGTCGTAATTTTCTTTGATTTTATAGTCCAGACATTTAAGCTTCAATTAGGTAAGAATCTCGGAATTCGGGATACCCATCTGAAAGTCTGTAAATACTTGCATATTGACACCAAAAAATTGTCTCAAAACCTACATATGGTAAGGTGTCAATACCATATGCAGATTTTGAGACAACTTTTAGGGTGCAAAATACAAGTATTTACTGACTTACAGCTGGGTATCACGAATTCTGAGGTGAACTTACTATAATGACTGGATCATATAAGTAAAAAATAAGTTTCATGTTGATACATAGAGCCGAAAGTAGGTAATAAATAGGCAGCCAGTAAGTAATAAATAATAAGCCAGTAATAGTAAGAAAATAAGTAATAAATAGGTAGCCAGTAGGTAATAAATTCAATTTAAAAAGTTTTATTCCACATACAAATCCAAGACTCATCGTCGATCCAATGTAACAACATATTAGTTTAACAATAAACTTCAGCTCCCAATTTTCCTTGATCTGTGACTGCGAAATCGCAAGGTCTCCTCGGCCACTAATTGCGCTAAATATGATAATGACCTACAAATCTAGTCGTTGAACCATCTAGTCGCACGAACGAATACGAATACGAATTCCTACTACTATAATATTATATTGCACGTCGTATATTTTATGTGCACGGCAATAAAACAAATTGAAATTAAATAATAATAATAATGTTATAAGGGAATTATCAACGGCACGCACACGGCGTGGAGGAGATTTGCTGATTCTTAGATTTGTTCGAAAACCTCGGTTCGCGGCACGTTTGAAAATCGTTAATGAGGTCACTCGTTAATCAGGGAAATGCGATTTACATAATAATTATTTTTGTAATTATGCACGAGTTTAATTATGAATAGACTTTTTAAAACTTTCTTGAACTTTCATATTAATATAAAAAAATAACTGGTCTACATTTAACTGTCATCTGTTGAAAAATAAGTACAAAATAATTATAAATATTCAAATTTTCTTTTTGATTTATAACTTTCCGTAGGGTAAGTTATTGTAATCGTCCAAAAATCGAAATTAAAAATTTTGGATATATTTACGTTTCAGAGGTTTCTGAACATTTTGGCATACCTCAGAAAAAATTGTGTGTGTGGATAAAAATTTTTGTCGACGATTTCGGACGTACGGATCAACCGATTTGAATGATTCAAAAAGCAATGGATTCCTATGAATACGAAGACGTGCTGAATAGTTTTCGACAAAAGTTGATCCAGCCGTTTCGGAGATACGAAGCAAAGAGTGCAGAAAATATGAATTGAATTTTTGAGAGAGCTGAACATCCGATCTGAATGATCCAAAAAACATTCAATTCGTCATGATGGAGAGAAGTGGTGATTAGTTTTTAGCAAAGGCAGGTCCAGCCGTTTCGGAGATACCGAGCTAAATGTGCAAAAAATGGCAGTATTTTAATTTTAATTCTGTCTGAATTCTATGTCTCACTCATATACTTTAAATAAATAATTTTAATTTTGCAGTTCAGTTTATATAATTCTTATAAAAAGTATTTATTAATAATCTCGGAATTCGGGATACCCAGCTGAAAGTCTGTAAATACTTGTATATTGACACCTAAAAGTTGTCTCAAAACCTACAATTATTATAAAAAGTATTTATAGTGATCTATTTAAAAGCATTTACTATTCCTCGAATATTTGATTACGGAACGGGAGTATCAGCAAATTGCCTTGAGGCACGATGCCATGCACCATAAACAGTTTCTAACTTTATTCTATTTCATTTTTATATGTAAATATTATAAATTGCTACATTCTTGAAATGTCAAAATATAAGTTTGACTTGTATCGTTTCCAAAAATAACCGAATTTTGAAAACAGCGCCAAAATGTTTTCATCGCGTCGACATTTCAGGCAGGCACATGGTCGGCACACGTCCGTCCGCGCAAATGTAAATAATCTAATAATGGACAAAGTATGAAAATAGTCGCGAAAATATTGCCACGACGTATACAACATCAGCTGTAAACAAACGTCTTTTAGTATTATATACACAGAATCGGCGCAACTTTTTTTTATCATGTGACAGAAAGAGCAAAATCATAAAGTACTCTCTCTGGAGTAAGATCTAAATTATATTTAAATTCCAGAAGGAGAAGTTTATGTTTCTATAAAAATCCTACTCGCCAATTTTATGTTTTCTCGACGTTTCTAGTCATTCTGAATCAAGTGAGACCAAATTTGATAAAAGTGTGCGTGTGTGTGTGAACGGATTTTTTACCATAAATCGACGTTTTCTCAAAAACGGCTGAACCAATTTCAAACATTTAAAAGCCTTTCGATGTAACTGGATGACTATCGTTTCTCAATTTTGTGCAAAGATCAGCCGAGCCGTTTCTTTATGAATTGTAAAGTGTAAAACTTCTCATCCACGTTTTAGCTCACAATACTGAATTTTAAAAATTTAAAAACCTTTAGAAAGATAACACAGGTCAACAAAGAAAATGGTGCAAACGATTTTAATACTGTTTTTAAGTATATTTGGGGCGCTGATTCAAAAATGACATTGGTTTTTTTTCTATGAGCTTTAGTTTTCAAGATACGATATATATGATATATTTTACGATATTAGGTGCGCAACTAAGTTCTCGCTGTTTTTTCGATGAAAATGTAACTTTTATAAAAAATGCATCAATTGAGTTCGATACAGTTCTCAAGTGATGGTTTCACTCGGTTTCAACAGCTCATAACAAATAACACCGACCTGGTCCTACCATATGTAGAGCCATAACCTTCGAAGTGAATATTCGGACGAACCGAGATTTTCTCGTCTTTGGATGCTGTAATGTATTTATTTTTTATCACCTGTCACGATGTGATGAAGAACCTCTTCTTTTCTGCCGCTGGAGCAGTTGTTTACAGGCGAAAAAACGACGCTCGACGTCTTTTGGCTTCAACTCACAAGAAACCGAAGTTTATTGCTTCTAAATCATCCCGACGACGCATACTATAGCTTGGAAATGGTTTGATGGGTAACTCCTAATTCTAAAGCAAGATCTTCTGGAGTTTGGCACGAATTCTCTTCGAACAAGGCCTTCAATTTAGCGTTTTTGAAGGTTTTGGGCCTTCCTTCACGAGGGTGGTCGTCAACATCAAAATCACCATTTTTGAAGCGACAAAACCCCTCATGGCATTGTGTTTTCGCTCAGAGCAACATTTCCGTAGCTCTCGATGCACTTTGCTCCCTTTTTTTTTAATGGAAGACGAAAATCAACACTCCCCGCAAATGACGATTCTTTGGCATAAAATTGGACATATTCACTTAACCAGAAGTATATAATGCAAAAACGAAATCAATTAGGTGTCGCAGCAGTTTGTTTACTTACTCTAACTTGCTTCAAGACGTTTTGGATTTGTCAAAATCGACCAACCCTTACTGATAAAGCCATATACTGACAAACAGCGAGAACTTAGTTGCGCACTAATATAAGGAACGAAAGTACAAATAGTAATACAATTCAGAATGTTATTGTAATGAGATATGCCTACTTGTACAACAAACTTACAAGACCCATTCGGCCTTAGTTGGGACATTAGTTGACACTGTGAAAAGTTCTTTTCCGTGACGACCTCGAATGGACCTGGTTTCGGCAACTTCTTCGTATCTCAAAAACTAGAGCTGATACAAAAAAAATTGGTTTGCAGATTTGAAATCAGCGCAAAAAATCTATAAGAATCAGCTCTAACATTTGAGGCACCAAAAAAAAACTTTTTTTTGTTGGCCTGTGTAATAG
>NW_020538040.1:7884463-7908064 GCF_003426905.1 Ctenocephalides felis
TTAAGTTTAAAGAATCACATTAAACTAAGAAGGTTATCAGAAACATCAGTTTCGATCAACTACTACATGCTATTTAATAGAACTGTGTACATTTAGAATTCAGTAAGACACAAAAACCACATACGATTTTGTTAGAATATTTATAATGTGTTCAGATTCTAAATAAGTTCAAGGCAGTAAAACAAACTTACCTGTTAGTTTCTGAATTTCCAAAACTGATGAAAAGTTGCTGTCTGATACGAGCTATTCGTTGTTGTTTGCTGAGAGAAACCTGAAAAAGCAAAATAATAAGTAAACTGGGCGTAAGGGCATTTTCTCTTGAGGCAAGACGTATAAATTTCCCAATATGTAGATCTAATCAACTTAAAAAAAATTGAAATTCAGATATTTTGGTAAACTGTTCACCTGTTCATTTAGAAAATAAAATTTTTATTATAACTAAAAGATCAATCAATTTGCATGTAATGTCTTTCTTATAACATACTTAAATGATCAATAATTTCATAAACTCAATTAATTTATCCCCATTTCATATCCATTTTGAACTCTAAAAATGTATTTTATTCAAGTGGCCGCCAACTGTAATCAGTAGCTACGAACAAAACACAGGACGCTCAAGCGCGCAGCGAATTCTAAACTTTGATGAATTTTTATAATTCAACCGCTGAACGTAGGCCTATAATATTTTAGTATATTATTTCAAACTACAAAACCTATCGTCATATAAAGATTCATCGAAATCGTCATAAAAAATTGCAACAAATGGTTACCAAAAGAATAGCTCTTCAGATCTTTACCAAAAACTAATCAGCACAAATACCAGATTGTATCAATACTTAGATTGTTCTTTTTTTTACTTTTCTGCTAATTGTAAACAAACAGCTTGGCCGATCGTCGCATCATGTTACATCGAATGTTTTTTGAATTTTTGAAATCGGTTCAGCATTTTTAAAGGAAACGTCGACAAAAAGTCAAAATCTACTCACAAACACAAATTCATTTAGATCTCAAACGATTAAGAATCAGATTTTCTCTGCCAAAAACAAACTTCTCCGCCGGTTGTTAAAATCTAAGTTACTAATCCATTAATATTTTCCCCCAGTTTACCATTAGTCCACATATTGTTCTGCTGTTGCTGCTGCGGTAAAACTGCGGGCTGTGGCGGTCCAAACATATCAGCAAATGGATTTCCTAATTGCAGCAGATCGTCACTTGGTTTACCCGATACGGTGCCTCCATTCTGTCCAGTGGAAGCCGGTGGAGCTGGACCAAACAGATCCACTATGGGAGGCAGCTGCCGAAGCAGGTGGCTGAGACGATACTGGCGACGAGAGGAAGGGATTCGTGCTCGAGTTTGCTCCGGCTGAATTTGTCGGACTCTGAAGTTTTGACTGGAAATAGAAAAGAAGGTGAATAGAACTAGGTGTAAGTGGCATTCTAGGTAAGGTTGAAAATTGACTTAACCAAAATTTTTTTAACACGACTAGAAAAATCTAATTCCATTTAATAAACATACTTTATATTGATTCATAGCAGCTTCCTCTTCAGCAAGAGCCTGTGCCTGAGATTCTCATCAATACCATTGGAATTTTCGAGACGAGAACTTTGTGCTGCACTGCCAAAAGCATTTGATGTCGAACTTAATGCAGTCACGCCACTTTTCACATTCTTTTGGTTACTGCAAAATGACAAGCAAAGAACGAAGTCAACGAAAGAAATCAATTGAATCTAAACAAAAACCACCAGCTCAAACTCTTTTTGGTATCACATGTAAACCTATTTTAAGTTAGTAACAATCAAACGTGTAAAAATACCCGCGCCAGTCCTCGAAACGGGTATTTTTACCCGCCCCGCATATAGTGTCTTAAATGGTCTTTTCAAATTTTTTTACCTCGCTGTTTGTGTAGGAGTATTGGCAGCGCTTCCTCGCTTTCCTTCTAATGAAGCCAAATGTTGCTCCAGAGCATCTAAAAGTGAGCTGGGAGCCTTTGTCAAATCTGGAATGTCTCCTTTGTCAATACCAACATTCTGCAAAGCAAATAGTAGTAATTAGGAACCAGTTAGGAATAGGTTGCAGAAGGATAATAAAAGTATTTTACTAAGAAGTAGACAATATTCAGTTAATCTAGTATTTCAGTAGTTTTTCTTTACCTCTGCTACTTTCAAGAACTCTCCAACCCTGTCCATTCGAACCAGGAATTTCTTATACAGATCTAATGCATCCCTGCACTGTTTTTTATTCATATCAAAATATTTCTCTAAAAGATTTATGATGCCGTCATTGTAGCAGGCGAATAGACGTATCAGATCACGGAAGAGCAGCATGAAGCACATGTTGATGACTCCATTCGTTAAATCATTTGATGTGCAGTCAAATTCCAGCAGGCAATCCAGTTGCTGCTGCAGGACAGGGAGGGTTTTAAGCAGTTTTTCGGCGTGCATGGAGCGGAGTGAACCTTCATCTTTCCTAAAAGGGGAAATAGATTATGCTTTGGATATTCATTAGCTTAAAATTCTAGAAATTTGCAGTTAAGATATTAAAAAAATCGATAGAAAGTGTTCATATTCATATTTTAAAAATTAGTCAAAGTTTGTAAAAAATATAATAGTCAAAATTTGCGTCAAAAGTCGCTTTTGTGATGTGATGAGTATCTAGTTATTGCGCCTGTGCGGAAGGAACTTATGAAATGATGTTAAACGAAAACCGCGTTGTAAAAGTACCGCGTTATAGGAGTATGTAGCAGTATCGGCTTCTGGTTATAAAGAAATGCTTTCTGATAAGCGAATTTTATCGACTATTCTAAAGAATGAAGACAATATTGAAATTATCTTACTTACCCCCTTTTAACTTTGCAGAAGTCGAATGCGACTGTCCTGTATGAGTAAGCTTTCTCATTCAGGTATTTGGCATATCGCCTTATAAACGGAGACATGTCATATCCTAGAGAAAATAATTATTGAAAATTAATTTAATAAATGAGAAGACATTATCTTACGTATGTTTATTACTGTTAATTGGAACCAAAATGTTAAAACATACATAACGTACCAGATTCCGAACGTGAGAGTAAAATTTATCAGTAGAATATATTTAAATAGTTTGAAACATTATTTATTCTATATATTAATTGAAGTACACAATTTTAAAAGGTTCAGGTAAAAAATTGATAAAGAATGTATTAAAATATTATGTCAATTATTTAACTTTAAAACTAAAAATTTTTAAAAATATCAACAAATGCCAAACCAGAAAAAAACATGAGATTAAAACCATTGTTTGATGAAAAAAAAACAAATGATTAAATAAAATAAAATATTAAACTAAAAGTTAATTAAATTATGTATGATTACCAAATTGTAAATAGAAAACGAAACGCATAGCCATATTTTATAAAAACAAAGGAGGTTCACAAATGCTGATCCAGGATCGAATACAGAATTCTGGTAAATACTTGTTGGTTGAAAGAAAGGTGAATCAAGGCGAAAAAATCAAACAAAAATAAAACAAAGTATTGAATTAAGACTAAAACTAGCGCCTTAAAGAAAATTGCTGGAACTTCCACCTTCCTTATGTGTAATTATCAAAATCTCCATAAAATATCTGATAATTTGATGTGCATATGTCTAATGATTATTTTTGACCGGCAAATGGCATTTTCTTTACTTTTTTACTAGATTTCCGAAACCGCTAACCCTGCCTTCCCAAAATTTTGTGAGTTGGCACTTTTTGCCCCGTATCTTCGGAACGTAGGTCTAGCTACCTTCGTCAAAAACTAATCAGCACGTATTCTTATCAATACGAATCGAATGTTTTATTGAATGATTCAAATCGGTTAACCGGTTTTCCCGAAATCGTCGACGAAATTTTGTATACACGTACATAAATTTTAAGGTATCGCCAAAATGACCAGAAACCTCTGAAACGTAAAGACATAAAAATTTTCATTTTCGATTTTTTTGCGATTACTATAGCTAACCCCAGGGAAAGCTAAATATTAAAACAAAAATGAAGTTAATAAGAATCTGAATCAGACAGCCACCCAGAATTCAACCCTGGATTAACATTTGTGAACCCTCTTGTTTAGAACATATTTTTAAAAGCAATTTATGGTGCCAATTCTCGGATAAAATAGAAATGTTATGGAAATGCTAAGTTACGGGTCTATATTCGTATGAGTTGGTAGTAAACTGTCAAAAAGCTATGTATTTGCTGAGCGATCAGGCGTTATATACATAAAAACCCAACTTCACGTATATGTTATCAAGGCAGAACAGAAAGATGCACTTATAATAAAATTGATATTTTACATTTGTGCGTTTTGTAGATTAGTTATGTGTTTTTGATCAAACAGCAAAGGCATAGCTTTTTGACAGTCAGTGACTACCAATTCATGCGAATTCAGACCCGTAACATAACATTTCTGTTTTATCCGAGAATTGGCCCTTATTATAACTATGAAATTTTTATTATTGTTAGTTGTTAGTAAATCAACTTACCAATTTTAGCCCCAACGGCTCCTTATGTGAGCGGGAACAGAAAAATCATTCGTGTTAATAAATATTATTCTATTAATGGTATTGTTAAATAAATTGTTTAATCTGATGTCGAATTTTGAAAAGCAATTTAGAAAAATCAATGTTAATTTTTGAATGAATTTGTTTTTCTTTTTTTTTTAAAACATTAGTATTCGTATGATGTTTTTGTTAGTAGAAACAGTGTAACTTATTAGAAATAAACAAAAATTAATTTAATAGTTTATTTTCTGATTATATATTTACCACCTTGGACTCCACTTTTATCCAAAAAATTACTAAGTTGAAATGAGGAATTGCTCGAAGCGAGGTACTGTGTAAACCGCTGGAATAAAAAAAAAAATTAGATTAAAAATTATGCAAAAAAAATAGAAAAAATCGAGAAATATTAAAAAAAATTGAAATTAAAGAGAAGCTGCAGAAGCTATAAGCAAAAGAATTTACACTTTTTTCTAATTACAAAGAAACTGCTCTGCTGATCGTCGCGCAAATCTGACCAACCACAATCTTCATTGAGATACATCGAATGGCTTTTAAATTTTTGAGATCGGTCCAGCCGTTTTTGAGAAAACGTCGACGAAAGGTAGAAAAGTCTGTTCACAAACAGGCACACACATACTTTTTCCAAATTTGGTCTCGAACGATTCAGAATTGTTCAGAATGGTTTGAAACGTCGATAAAACAAAACTAGTAGTGTATGGCCTTGTGCCTTAAGCCAAATAGCTAGAACTTCTCGTTCCATAATGAAATATTAGAAGAATATTAAATGTTTTCAAATATATCATTATAAATACTGTGACTATCATTATTCATATTTTATAGACAAAATATAAGAGCTTATAAATGAGACGATGACGTTTATATAAGTTTACATGAAAAGTGAATAAACAAAACTTAATCAAGCGGAGTTAGAATGAAGGACCTTATCTCATATTTCTAAGAATTATATAAACGGAATTGTAAAGTTAAAATATTTATTTCGTGTATATAAATGAGCTTTAGAATATTAGCTACAATTAAAATTGAAATATGAAATATTTTCGATACTCAAAAAATTTTTTTAACTTTTTTAACAATGTTTTCCTTTAAAAGGGTTTTTTGAATCATTCAAATTGGAAGCTTTGTTCTCTCAAAAAGTACCATTATTTGTACATTTAGCTCCGTATGTCCAAAACGGCTGGTCCAGCCTTTGCCACAAACTCATCACTAGTTCTCGCCATCGTTACAATTTGAATGTTTTTTGGATCATTCAAATCGAATGCACCGTTCTCTCAAAAACTCGATTTTTAATTTATGCACTTTTACTCCGTATTTTCAAAACGGCTAGACCTGCCTTTGCCAAAAACTAATCAGTACATCTCCCTATTAATAGGAATGGAATGTTTTTTGAATATTTCAAATTGATTGATCCGTGCACCCAAAATCGTGGACGAACATTTGTATCCACACAAAATACACACACACACATCCATTTTTTGTAAGGTAAGCCAAAATGTTCAGAAACCTCTGAAACGTGAGAATATGCGAAAATATTGATTTTCAATTTTTGGCGATTACTATAACTTATCCTTCTGAAAAATGTTACTTGCCATTTTTAGATAGAATTGATGCAAGAATTCACATCCTATCACAGTATTGGGCATTGGATTTAGGCATTCTATGCACTACCAAAAATTTGCTGATGTTTCATATGGAATAAGTGCAGCTATAGAAATAATTTATAATAAAAGATAAATGAAATAATATTCCATACTTAGAATGAATCTATGAGGGTAGTTCATAAAGCTCAAAAGCATCAAATTCCACCAATGAAATAATACTATTCATAATGAACCAACAAAAGCTCAAACAGGCAGGAGCAACCAGATTGAAGGAGCTTTAATTACATGCTCCTTCCAAGTCTCGTGACATAGAGCACATAATTAACTATTATTAATAACTATTATTATAATGATTAATCGTTGAATTGTTTCAAATTACAGATTACTTACCTCATTACCATATGCTAGCATGTGATGTACCGTGATTAGTGCTTTGTAGACTACGACCCAATTCGTGTTCTGCGACCTCTCGACCAGTAAATTTGCTAATTGGGGTATCGAGACGTTTGGCTCGTTTGTGCAGTGTACTAGATCTGGAAAAGAAGGAAAATTATTTATAGAAAATTTATTTAAAAAAATTATTGTTGGATTGAACAAATAAAAAGCAGCAATAATAATAAATTTGATACTCACACCATAAGGTGGAAATTAAATAAGTAATAAAGACAACTTAAAAATGAACTTCTAATGAACAACATAGAAATGTAATAAAAAAATTTATAGAAAATTTATAAAAAATAATATTTTTGCATTGGAGAAAGATAAAATAGCAGTATATGTCAATAATAAATTACATTGATATTGTACTATTTTTTTTTCTTTGTCAGTGTTTTCCAACGCAGGACCCATAACCCATAAAAGGGCGTCCATTAATCACGTGATCGATTTTTTAAGAATTTTTAAATAATGTAATATTTTCTTAGAAAAATGAGTGCAGCGTTGTCACGTCTAATTTGGCGAACTCCCCCCCTCCACCTAAAAACCTCACGTAATTAATGGACGCCCCCAAAGTCAATTATCTCTAAAATCATGACAATATCCCAAGAAAATCGGACAACGAATATTGTATGAGGATTATTGTCAATGAGGTTAATTGAAAAAGTTGAAAATAAATAACAATTAAAAAAAAATCATAAAAAGTTAACATTTTTTTATTAAATTCCGCTCAAATTAAGTTGTGAGTGAGTCTGGTATATAACAGATTTGTAAAAAAGTTAAATTTTTTTTATGGAAATTTACTTGTACATTTTTTTTAATGTACAGATGGGTAAAAAGTTGGGAAACATTATTCTCTTTCTAGTTATATATTGTATCGATTTTGTTAGAAGTATTATAAAAAAAAAATCTAATAAATTTAAGCATAGTGTATTTGAATTAATTTATGTAAATAATAGGTTAGTGAATTCATGAGCAATGTTTTATTAAATAATATAAAATTAGTGGTTTTGTGGCATATAAAAGTAAATTTCTGGAAAAACATGGGCACATTTTGAAAATGTCGATGAACTAATATTGTTATAAATTATATTATTACTATATTTCTATATTACTATAGATTAAAATTACTATAATCAGTTTATAAAATGTAACTTTCAAAGTGTAACTAAAAATATGTGTACGAGAGCATTTTTAAAAATTCAAATTATTTTCAGAGATACTACTGTTTGACCATGATTTCCTCATCTGTTTCCTTCCTTTTGGGAAATTTTAAACGCGTTTTTCCTCAAAACGCTCTTTATCAATACGATGCCCACGATTTCTCAATTTCTACTGCACATCTGAAATTTTCAGAGAATTTTCTCTTTAGGCTTCTCTCGAGCATACGAGGTGTGTTCAAAAAGTACCCGGAATTACTAATAATTAAATTTCGCGGGTCTGGAGTGTCTGATTGTCAAATTTTTTTTTTATTGTGTTGGTATACATGCCCCTAAAGTATGATGAAATTTTCAGCTATATTCACTGTTTACTTTGTCTGTGGTAGTCGCTAAGGTTCGACGTGTTTTTTCTGAGCTCGGCGATTTTTACAATGGAAGAATTGAAAAGTCAAAGAATTTGTATTAAATTTTGCGTAAAAAATGAAATAAAGTGTTGCAAAGTGCAAAAATTCACCAGATATGGCTCCGTGTGACTTTTTCCTATTCCCAAAGTTGAAGAGACCCATGAAAGGACGGCGGTTTTCCTCGATTGAAGAAAATCGCTGAGAGTGCTCAAGGACATATCAAAAAGTGAATATCAAGGGTGCTTCGAAAATTGGAAAAAACGCTGGCATAAGTGTATTATATCTGGGGGGGACTACTTTGAAGGGGACCACATTAATGTAGACGAATAAATAAATATTTTTTTGAAAAAACGAAAATTCCGGGTACTTTTTGAACAGACCTCGTATATATACTAGCCTCAGCCCCAAATTTCAATTTTTGATATTTTTAAAAAAATTTAGAAACTCAAAAGAGTGGTAAGAAAAAATGGTCCTTTTTTAAAAAAAATAGTCATCAATTAGTCAAAAATTTTTTTTGACTCGATCTTAGTATATGCCATTGCAACCTCATTCTAGATTAAAAATCTAATTTTTTTTTCTTTTTGGATCACTAGAAGGGTTGAAACCCAGGGTCACGTGTTAATTTTTTAAAATTAACCACTTCTCGTCTTATTTAAAAAAAATAATTTCTGTGCCCTTGCAACGTTGATAAATAAATAATAAAAAAAATAATAGTCAAAAAAGAAACTTAAACTTAACAATTACCTAAAATTCTGCCTCTACACTAGAATACCCCTTAAAAAGCATCAATTTTTAAGTATTCTGAAGATTATGAATCATGATGTTTTCCATAAAAAAAAAAAATTCCACGCCTGTAAGGGCGTAAGTTTTATAACCTAAGTTATATAAGCTTATATAAATTGAATAATCGATAACACAGTCCTATCTACCTAGTAATTAATAAAACTACGTTTCCAACGTCTATTTTTCAATTTGATTGAATTTTCCTTAGTTCAATCCCTGCACGTGTCCCCGTCCAAGTGATCCGTCTCCTATATCATTATTTACTATTAGTCTAAATGAGATCTTATTAGATTCATGGCGAGAATGCGGAGAAGTCGCATTCAACACTCCTTTGTCGAACGAAAATAGAAAACGTTCAAATATTCATTCATTCATCCATCCAATACAGAAGTACAAGAACAAGAACAAGAAGGTAGGAGGACACGAGGTCATTCTAAGATTAGAACTTTAGTGGTGGTATCATCAATGGGTAGATACGTTGAAGAAAATTACCTATAATTTAAAAAATAGAAGTATATTTAGAAGATTTACATAATATTTTAACTTCCCGTAGGGTAGTTATAGTAATCGAGATCCAAATTTTTGCATTTCTTTACGTGGTTACATACGTTTATAGTTACAGAAAAAATGGATGTATGTGTGTGTGTGTGCGTGTGTGTGTGTTTGTGTTCGGATACAAATTTTCGTCGACAACTTCGGGAATACGGTTCAACCGATTTGAATCATTTAAAAAGTATTTAACTTGTATTGATGAAATGAAAATTTGACTAAATTTTTGGAAAGGCAAAATCAGCGGTTTCGAAGATCCAATAGTAAAAAAATATCAATTGGCAGTCAAAAATGATAATTAGACATAGATATGCATATCAAATTATCGGATATTTTATATAGATTATAATAATAAGTACAAATTTTGTTTACATTGCTATGGGTTCCGTACCAATGTTTACTCGAAAGACTGCGAGACGGCGCTTATGCGCTCTCAAATTTTGATATTTTGGAAGTGCTATAAGCTATTATGCTGATTTGACTTCATCATTCGTCGATGCTACAGATGGCAACCCAAACTATTTTCCATCTCTGTTTTATGAATTTTACTAATACAATGTCTGTAATGTGGCTAATATTTATTAATGCAGCAATGTCTGGTGAGGGCTATATTTACTTGGAAACTAACTTATGCTAACTCTATTTCCAAGTAAAAACCGTTGTCACTACTGCTTGACATGAGGCTGGTCAAAGTCTATATATATAGAGAAATGTGTTCACCAACTCTCCAGATTGGTGAAATGATTGAAAGACACCGACGAAAAGCCGAACAAAATGTAATAAAATGTTTCCAAAATGTAACTAATTATGTTGCAATATAGACAATGAGTTCCTTTGTAACCTTATTCAACCAATTTTTTTTTTGAAAAGTTGGCCAAAATTTTGATTTTGTATAATAAATGTGAGGATCGAATTTCACATGCAAAATGGTTTTTGAATCAATCTAATCGGATACTTTGTTTCCTCTAAAAACTATCATTTTTTACAATTTTAACTCATTATCTCTGAAACGGTTGAGGCTGATTTTGCCAAAAG
This sequence comes from Ctenocephalides felis, assembly GCF_003426905.1. Classification (NCBI taxonomy): domain Eukaryota; kingdom Metazoa; phylum Arthropoda; class Insecta; order Siphonaptera; family Pulicidae; genus Ctenocephalides; species Ctenocephalides felis. The sequence continues at coordinate 7,894,964 of NW_020538040.1, forward strand.
TAGTAATCACTTCTCCCCATCGTTACGAATAGAATGTTTTTTGAATCATTCAAATCGGATGCACCGTTCTCTCAAAATCTTAACTTCTATTTTCTGCACTCTTTATTTCATTGATCAATGCGCCCGAAATCGTCGACGAAAATTTGTATCCGCATGCACACGCACACACACGCACACACACATACACACACGCACACATCCATTTTTTTTAAGGTATGCCAAAATATTCAGAAACCTCTGAAACGTAAAGATATTTAAAAATTTTCATTTTCGATTTTCGCTCATTACTATAACTTACCCTACGGAAAGTTAAAAATGGTAAATATTTAAAATAAACGACTTGTATTATTTTAGTACGTTCTTTAGGATCATGATATATATACATAAAAAGTAACATTGAAAAATTTTTTTTCAACAGTTAAATACGGAGAAACTGCCCAACCGATTTTTTCCAAACCTAATCAGGACAATTCCCAACTGATATTGATCGCACGTATTTTAAATTGTCCTAGTTGATTCAGGATTTTTATTAAAATTGCGGAGAAAAATAGTCTAGAAAAACTAACTAACGTGATTCCAATCGAGATCCATCACATGGCTTCTAAATTTTTTAAATCGGTTGAGATGTTTTTGGCTTACAAACACATATACTTATACCCAAATTTACTTCAAAATCGCTGCAAAATGATTTGAAACGTTGAGAAAACAAAATTAGCAAATCGGATTTTTGGGGAAAGGAAACATCTCCTTCGAGACTCATATCAAATTTCATACGTGCAATAAAAATTTCAATTCTACAACAAACTGATAAACGCCATACAAAATTCTACTACTACAAAGTATGTAAAATAATCAAAATATTTACAATCAATTTAGCTCTGAATTATTAGGTCAACGATGCGATACCGGGAGGCCGTCATGTGTCCATTTCTTATCAATAAAAACAGCAGGACGCCCCCCAAAATTGAAAAACACGTGTGGTCGGTCATGTTTTATATGATAACGTTATTATCAATTATCAATTTGGAGGCGCCGCCAGGATTTAATTACACCGAAAGCGATGCATTTCTGTAATCTCTGAATGGAGAGATGCCATATTTACAGCAAGTGTCAGTTTTATGGGTCAATTAGTCTGTTTGCAGCAGATGGTAGAAATTATTGAATTAAATTGATAATTTAATAATAAAAATATGAAGATAATTCAATAATTGTTGCTCATATTTTATAACTTTTATATGTATCGTGGATTAAAGATGAATGAAATCCATAATCAAAACGTATGCTGGATTTATGGAATTTCTAAATTATCTAAATGTGGATTTTATTATAACTGATAAGAATAGAAATGCTTGATTTTTTAACTTCCCGTAGGGTAAGTTGTAGTAATCGCAAAAAAATCTAAAATGAAAATTTTCATATATCTTCACGTTTTAGAGGTTTCTGAACATTTTGGCATAAATTAGAAAAAATGGATGTATGTGTGTGTATGTGTGTGTGCGGATACAAATTTTCGTCGACTATTTCGGGAACTCAGATCAACCGATATGAATAATTCAAAAAACATTCGATTCGTATTGACGGGGAGACGTGCTTATTAGTTTTTGGCAAAGGCACGTCCAGCAGTTTTCGAGATATGGGACGAAAAGTGCCAAAAATGATAATGCAATTATTGAGAGAACGGAGTGTCCGATTTGAATGATTCAAAAAATCATTTAATTTGTATTGACGAAACGAAAGACTGATACATTTTTGGTAAGGTACATCTAGCGGTTTCGAAATGCCAAAGATCCGTGACCAATAAGGAGGCGTCCATTAATCACGTGACTGTCTTTCAGAGATTTTTGGACCCCAACATTGTGTATTTTTAATATTTGAATTTTTTGAAAAAAAAATAAACATGTGAAAAGCATATTTGATATTTTGTAATTTTTTATTAAACCCTCGCGTGATTAATGAACTTCAAATTCTTAAAAAAACACCAAAAAAACTAATTATTTACATTTCTCAGGGAATCAAAACAATGTTTGAAGGATGAAACATATGTATGACTGCATATATATTTTTTCGGAACCTTAAAGTAGAGTTTGCCCCAAAAAGGTTGAGAACTACTGGTATATTAATCTTGAATTTGATGTTGAGAATTGAATTAACGTGTATTTTATTTTTTGGGCGTATTGTTAACAAAAAAATATGATTTTTTGTAACTTCCTCTAGGGTAAATTATAACAATAGCAAAAAATGTAAAATGAAAATTTGTATATGTCCTTAACGTTACAAGACCTCCTGAACAGTTTGGCATACCTTAGAAAAAATCGACGTATGTAGGTGTACATGTGTGAATACAATTTTTCGTCAACGATTTGGAGAGCACAGATCAATTGATTATAACTATTCGAAGACATTCGATTCCTGTTTATGGGGAAAGTTGTACATTAGTATTTGCAAAAGGCAGTTCTAGCCGTTTTAAAGTCACAAGGCAAAAAGTGCAGAAAACGGCAATCCGGCTTTTGAGAGAACGGAGTGACCAATTTCAATTATTCAAGAAACATTTTGCTTTTTAGACGGTGTAAGAAATAATTGAGTAAGGCAGGTCTACAGCAGTTTCACGATTTAAAAAAAAAAAACAAAAATAAAATTCATATTTTTGATATTTTTCAGAAATTTCAAGCTTTTCAAAAAATATAAAAAAATCTCAAAATATGCAAAAAATATGCATCAAATTAAAAAAATCACTACTGCTTGATATCAACTTGCACGCAACGCTGGGTTTGATTACTATTCTCTGGGAAAACAGATTTTTCAATGCAACCGAGGTAATATGAATGTTAGCATGTTTTCTCAAAATTTTGTTAACATTGTTAAAAAAATGTTATTTAAATTTACTAACACTAATTACTTCAAAATTACTCATTTCAGTTTTACGTGCTAGTTTAGTGCCTTCATATACATTATATTTATTATTTATAATCTGTTTATATATACTAACGACAAAATTATGTCAAAACTTCTTCTTATGGATGTTATATCTGCCTCTATGGATGTTATACCTGCCAAGATTGAAAAAAATGTAAAAATTCATTAAAACTACTATCACTAATTAATCCACAATTACTGTTTTAGTGTTACATATTAGTGATATACATATGTACAGTACGTTGCTATTTTTCCATTTATAATCCACTAATAATGACCATCAAAAATTTCATTTATTCGATGTTATGCCTCCCATGATTTTACACTTATTTATAATTAAACCCGAGTTGATCACGATGTTAATTATCTAACAATCTTTTCCAGATCCCGTCCAGACGGCAATTACATTCGAATGTTTATTTAAAACATTTAGTCTGTTTTGTACAGAGTAAAGTAAGACGGACTGACCGAATAAGTGATGATGAAGTGTTTTGTAATTCGAGTTCAGTCGAATGGAGGTCAATGTTTCTTTTTAATGAGTTTAAAACACAAAACATTAAGACATTGAACTTGTCATACACATATGAGTACATATACCGCAATGAGATTTTTTTGCAATTTGCCTTCGAGATGTGTCTCGATGAATGAAATCGATATAATGAAGCTGGATCAATGAATGGTAATTGTTGAGTTGATTGATGAAATATAGATATTTTTGAAAATGGTAAATAACTGATGTTGTAGGTATTAGACATTTTAGTAAAATGATTTGTGGAAAAGTATATGCTAATTCAAACTGTATTACTCTGTGCAGAAGGTTAGAACGTCCCTTTACTCATTTCCCTACGGCATTTTCTTCACTCTACTTCTATAATTGCTTAAAGTAGATTGCAATATGGAAAACAACTAGCAGTACATTAATTAAAAGCCATCATTAATACTTCATAAATGAATAAATAAAAAACTGATAAGTTCAAGGTTTAAACAAACCTCCTAAAAATTTCAGGTCTACGACAAGCGGTTTAACTATTGAAATTCATTATAGTTTGGAATAGTGTGTACTTTATGTTCCATAGTTATAGAATTTATTAAAACTCTCCTTCGATAATTCAAGTTGTTGGGTTATTATATAACCCTTGTAGCTATGGACTGTATTAAACACTGATTTGTTTGCATATTATGTATTTGTTGCAGTTCTAATTACAATCACTGATTTGTTACTAAGTTATAATGAAAGAAGATATATTTATTTTTATTGGTTATTTACATGTTGTTAAGGGGACTTTACTTTTAGAGGTGAACAACTAGTTCAATTAAAACACTCCGCGACCCCCTCCCTACCAGGGGTAGCAACCATTCCGTGTAAAGCTTAATGCCCTGAAGTTTGTCACCTTCATGGCCAATACAATAAAACGAAAAGACGTCCGAACACCGTGTATGTAATTTATTTATTTATTTATACGCCAATCGGCATTATAATGTATGAAATTTATTTTTATATTGAAAATAAAAAAGATGTTTGGCAAATTTGTTTGAAATTGAATAATGTGCTATAGTTCCTCTCGTTAAGACAGTCTACGGCAACGGCAATTTTAAGTTACCCGGCGCTTCCCACAATTGTGACGAGATGGAGGGGTTTATGGACCTTTCATTGGGGGTGATACGGCTATGTAGTATAATTATAGCATTGTTTCCTCAATACTAGGAGTTATCTTAGTAGTAACTCGCCTTCTAAAATACCTGTAATTACCTGTGGAGGTTAGTACTTTTATACTTATTTTACCTATTTAATAACTTGAAACAATTACCAGTATGTATTTGAAGAAGATGACAGTATTTGCATACCGCCATGTTTCCTACCTAATATTCCTATTTCTAACACTGAATTAGGAATACATCGGAAGAATAGTTCTGATCCGACCTTGAGATGAACCTGTCTTTTTGTGACACAATAAATACACCACCATATATTGCGCCCTACAAACTCAATTGACCATATTAAAGGATTGATACTTGAAGATTTATTTGAAACTCTGAACCTTATACCACAAAAACCTTATTATATGCGGGTGGGGGATGTTCTATGCACTAAGGATCGTGCAATTTTTTGGCGACAAAGCCTATTGTCGTTACAATATTGATTTATTAATGATTAAGACGATTTACACATGTTGAGAACTTTATGCAACTCGGCATTCTAGTTCAATATTAATGGGGCAATTCTGCCGTAACAGAGCTCATAATATAGTGTTGTCATGGCAATGACTACGAATATGCTTGTTTCTTGGTAGTGAAAACTTAAAATTTTAAGATTGTTATGATAACAGCATCTTCGAAGGTGCTGTTATCAAAACATTCTTCCTTGCTTGTTTATATGTAAAATACGCCTGATCGCACAGCAAATAGACATTTATGCAGTTTTCACTACCAAGAATATTAAGGGCTCTGTTATGGCAGAATTGCCCCATAAGTTTATAATGATACTCAGAAATATTAAGTTTGTCTAATAATATTTTAAAAAGAACTTAAATTTAAATAATTTGTTTAGTGATATATTGAGTGATTTGTCGTATTGAACATACATATAAATAACTTTTGTTTTCTCATTTTTATTACTTAAAATTTCACTCTGAATAGATTTCTTTATATAATACATCTGTTTATTTTTTTAAAAAATAACTTCTCCATTAATCTACTTATTAGGTGTACAAAATTCTGAAACAAATTTAATTTCTGGAATTTATTTTTTATTTGTATTGATCCCAAACGCTCACAAATACGATACATAAATCCAAGACTCATCAATTCAATAAAATACATGAGTTTTGTTATAAGCACAGTCGTAATTTTCTTTGATTTTATAGTCCAGGCATTGAAGCTTAAATTAGGCAAGAATCTCGGAATTCGGGATACCCAGCTGTAAGTCTGTAAACACTTGTATATTGACGCCTAAAAGATGTCTCAAAACCTACATATGTTACGTACACCCTACCATATGTAGGTTTTCAGACAACTTTTAGGATGTCAATATACAAGTATTTACAGACTTACAGATGGGTAACTCGAATTCCGAGGTGAACTTGCTATAATGACTGGACTATTATATAAGTAAAAAAACAAGTTTAATGTTGATGGAACATACATAGAGCCGAAACGTAGGTAATAAATTCGATAAAAAAAAGTTTTATTCCACATACAAATCCAAGACTCATCGTCGATCCAATGTAACAACATATTAGTTTAACAATAAACTTCAGCTCCCAATTTTCCTTGATCTGTGACTGCGAAATCGCAAGGTCTCCTCGGCCACTAATTGCGCTAAATATGATAATGACCTACAAATCTAGTCGTTGAACCATCTAGTCGCACGAACGAATACGAATACGAATTCCTACTACTATAATATTATATTGCACGTCGTATATTTTATGTGCACGGCAATAAAACAAATTGAAATTAAATAATAATAATAATGTTATAAGGGAATTATCAACGGCACGCACACGGCGTGGAGGAGATTTGCTGATTCTTAGATTTGTTCGAAAACCTCGGTTCGCGGCACGTTTGAAAATCGTTAATGAGGTCACTCGTTAATCAGGGAAATGCGATTTACATAATAATTATTTTTGTAATTATGCACGAGTTTAATTATGAATCGTACGCTTTTTAAAACTTTCTTGAACTTTCATATTAATATAAAAAAATAACTGGTCTACATTTAACTGTCATCTGTTGAAAAATAAGTACAAAATAATTATAAATATTCAAGTTTTCTTTTTGATTTTAACTTTCGTAGGGTAAGTTATTGTAATCGTCCAAAAATCGAAATTAAAAATTTTGGATATATTTACGTTTCAGAGATTTCTGAACATTTTGCCATACCTCAGAAAAAATTGTGTGTGTGTGCGCGTGTGTGGATACAATTTTTCGTCGACGATTTCGGGTGTACGGATCAACCGATTGGAATGATTCAAAAAGCAATAGATTCCTATAAATACGAAGACGTGCTGAATAGTTTTCGACAAAAGTTGATCCAGCCGTTTCGGAGATACGAAGCAAAGAGTGCAGAAAATATGAATTGAATTTTTGAGAGAGCTGAACATCCGATCTGAATGATCCAAAAAACATTCAATTCGTCATGATGGAGAGAAGTGGTGATTAGTTTTTAGCAAAGGCAGGTCCAGCCGTTTCGGAGATACCGAGCTAAATGTGCAAAAAATGGCAGTATTTTAATTTTAATTCTGGCTGAATTCTATGTCTCACTCATATACATTAAATAAATAATTTTAATTTTGCAGTTCAGTTTATAAATTATAATTATAAAAAGTATTTATAGTGATCTATTTAAAAGCATTTACTATTCCTCGAATATTTGATTACGGAACGGGAAGTATCAGCAAATTGCCTTAATAACTTTTTCTAAAATTTCTAACTTTTTTATTCTATTTCATTTTTATATGTAAATATTATAAATTGCTACATTCTCGAAATATCAAAATATAAGTTTGACTTGTATCGTTTCCAAAAATAACCGAATTTTGAAAACAGCGCCAAAATGTTTTCATCGCGTCGACATTTCAGGCAGGCACATGGTCGGCACACGTCCGTCCGCGCAAATGTAAATAATCTAATAATGGACAAAGTATGAAAATAGTCGCAAAAATATTGCCACGACGTATACAGCATCAGCTGTAAACAAACGTCTTTTAGTATTATAGACACAAAATTGGCGCAACTTTTTTATAATGTCACAGAAAGAACAAACCATAAACTTCTCTTTCTGGAATGATATCTAAATATTCCATATTCCACAAGTACACGTAGTGAAATATCTGGGACTCCATCTAGATACAAAACTCACGTGCAAGGTACAAATAAAAAAGAAAAAAAAACAAATTCTACTAAAAATGAAGGAGATGAATTGGTTATTGAGCAGACAATCCAAATTACCCGTGGAAAAAAAACTACTGTTATACGAAGCTGTCATTAAACCAATATAGACCTATGGGCTAGAGCTATGGGGATGCGCCTCCAAATCGAATCTGGAAATTATGCAGATAATGCAAAATAAAATCTTAACAATATTCTACTCTCCCTAGTAGGTCACTAATCAAACTGCCTACCGCAATCTGAAAATGTTGGCTGTGTACGAAACCTACAAAGAACTGTCATCAAAATACCCGATTTTTTGAAAATCAATATGTAAATTAACAAAAATTATGAAAACAAACAAACATGAATTACATTTTGCAAATGGAGAAAATTAAATAGAATTTTATACAAGGCTGAAAAGTATAAAAAACATATATCTAAAAATATAATATCATAGATAATAAAGTATTTAAGAAAATAAGTGAAGCATATAATCGAATGATATTATATATGTTACTAAAAATGTTCAATTCTAATGAAAAAACATTGAATAATATAAATAAACTGTGATTCATTGTATCCTTGAATAGCATTCGTTATTTTAAATTTTTGCATGTCTTTGGTCATTTCGGCATACCTTAGAAAAAATGGATGTGCGTGCAGGTATATGTATATGTATGTGCAAATACAAATTTTCATCGACGAATTCGAGAGCATGGATCAACCGATTTAGAAGATTCTAAAAGTATTTGATTTTTATTGATGCGGAGACGTGTAGAATAGCGCAAAAATGCAAATGATCATTTGACATAAAGCACATTAAATTCAGATATTTCACGGAAATTTCAACAATATTTTAAGTTTTTTTTCAAAAATTTCAAAATTAAAAAAATAAAAACAAAGACCAAAGGGCGCGATGCTATTCCTTACAAGTGTTGAAATTTATTTTGAAAAAAAAAAACAATTAGATATGCATATGCAAAAAGCAATTTTTTTCACCTCATATTTTCGAGCAATTACTAAAATATAAAAATGTTACCAAATAAAAATAGTCTAAAAATACGTTTATTTAGTATCTTAAAAGATTAAAGAGGGATGGGGGGTTTGACAAAAAATAAAAAAATATCACGTGAAGAAAGGAGGAGTCTAGTGAAATATTTACAAAAAAAAATCCAAAATTAAAAAAAAAAAAAAATGTTACGGTTTACTCTAGGTACTAAAAATACACGTGATGAGGGAGGGGGAGTAATTTTAAGTATCACCGAAGTGGGGTTCAAAAATCTATAGAAATCGATTACTAGATTAATAAACTGAATCATATTACCATTTACAATAGGCTGGCAATGTTTTGATTCCATAAAACTTAATATGCCTAATAAACTCCTGAACATGTGGATCACTACACATCCGTGCTACACCTTACACAGTATCTATAATATCCAAAACACAAACAAAACCAACACATAGACTGCTCCTAGACAAAAATAGAGTCATGTCAGTATACTTTACACAAGTATTGTTTCAGCATCGTCCGTCCGTGACGGCATAATTAATGGGTACAAAAGACCCACGCCATCCATTCATTCATTCCGGGTTAGGAGAGGAAAATGTTATGCGAGAAAGTACTCGTATACTGAGAGACAGGTGAAGAGAAAGGTTTCGGATTGTTGGAAAATTAGAAAATAAATTAGTTATGGATATTTTGCCCTCGCATAACTTTAACCTATGTGGATGCCCTTTTGGTAAATATCGGGTAACACAGGATCAAGGGAACGTACCAAGAATTTTCGGCAGGTGAAAGCCTACTGAAAGTTGTAGGGACAAAGGCTCTATTTGCATGATAAGTGTTTAAAATCAAATATTTGCGTTTTCAAAGCTTAAGTTAGTTAACATTAGCTTAGTTATTATTTGTTGAATATATCTATAACAAAAAAAATAGAAATTCTTTGCAAGTACAGGGTGGGTCAATTTAAAGTTGAAGCGTTTGTCACTAAAAAATCATCATCGTTTCATTTTGATAATTCCCGTAGTAAGGGGGCGTCCATTAATCACGTGAGGTTTTTAGGGAGAGGGGGGCGTTTGACAAAAAAAATCAGAAAATATCACGTGGGGGAGGGAGGGGTATAGTAAGATATCACGTATTTATTTTTGAACTGATTTCAATCAATCATTCATTTTCAAAAAAAATTAATCAATCATTTTCAAAAAAAAATCAAAAAATTTACAGTTTTATTACGTAACTAAAAATACACGTGATATTTGTTGAGGAAGGGGGGGTATTTTGAATATTACCATGTTCACCAAGAGGGAGTGTGAGTCCAAAAATCCTTAAAAACTTGCTCACGTGATTAATGGACGCCCCCTAAGTGGTTAGAGTGACTGAATTTGAAGAAAGATTCCCGGTTCGGTACCCGCCTCGGACAGCCTGATTTCAAGCAGTAGTGACAACAAGCAAAGTAAAAGTAGCTCTTACCCCACTTTGCTGTACCATTAAAAGGTGTGGATCATTTAAAGTAGAAGCGTTTGTTTCCGAAAAATAATCATCGTTTTATTTTGATTATTACCGTAGAGTAAGTTAAGTAAGTTATTGTTATCGTCTAAATATCAAAATCCAAAATTTTTGCGTATCTTCATCGAACATTTTGGCCATAGATAAGGAAATGATTTTGGCATATGGCCATGATTTTGGCATACCTTCTAAAAAATGGTTGTTTGTGAGTGCGTGTGCGCGCGTGTACGTGCGGATACAATTTTTTGTCGACGATTTTGGACGTACGGAATGACCGATTTGAATTATTCTAAAAAATTCTAAAAAAAATAATCGATTCCTATTAATAAGAAGGTGTGCTGATTAGTTCTGACAAAGGCAGGTCCAGCCGTTCCGAACACGCGGAGCAAAAAGTGCCAAAAATGGTAAATCTGTTTTTAAGAGAATGGAATGTTGGATTTAGTTAGATTATTCAAAAAAGGTCAATTGTTTTCAAAAAATTTTAAATTCTCAAAAAAGATTTTTTTAAGTTAAAAAAAAAAAGATTCTTTTTTTAAAAAAATATTTTTTGGTACGGAAAGTTTCAGCAATTTGACTTAAAACACGATGCCATGCACCCCTAGTTTTTTTAATTTTTTGAACAACATTGATGACTATTTATAAAAATCTACTGGAAGGTAGCCGTAAGGCTAATGTTAAATATTTTTATTACGAAGTAACCTAATGGTCATCCTCTTCTTAATAATGATAAATGTAGTTGTAAGGCTAGAAGGTGTTAATTTCATTTAAAACATTTTAGATCAAGTGAAAATATATTTAAGTAAAAAAAGAAATAGAAGAGAAGATATCACTACTGCTTAATATCAAGTTCTATCTTAATTTAGACTCTAATTATAAAGGACTAAGCGTGCCACAAGCAGATTAAATTTATAGTAACAAGATTTGTAATAAAATAAAATTTTAATAAAGTAACAAATATTCATCATACTAGGATGTTGTAAATTTTTATTCTAGAAAAACAATGGACGAGAAACATATGCTTTTTTTTCCTTTGGCGATGAAAATGGTAAAGTTACAACACGTACCACAAGTTCTATATTTTTATTAAATTTTTATTAACATGCTTGAGTTTTGTAATTGTGCAAAATTTAATATTCAAGATTTTTCGATTTAACCTGCTTATTAATGCAAATAGCATAACATTCTATATTACTCATTTGGATTAAGTAATTTTATATTTTCGCATAACATTTCTCGTAAAATAAATAATCCACGATATTATTATTATTATATACGAGTGTGTAGTTAATAAATTATACATTATGCATTATGCATTCCGATTAAATTACATTTTAGGGTCACATCGAGGTCAAACGTTGATCCCGATAATAGTGTGACCAGTGACCACTGACCACCAGCACAAGTTGTTTTTATCAGCGAACACTCGCAGCACAAATTCGCTGATAAACTCTAGAACAAAACTTGCATTCGAGTTGAATCGTATCATGACCTCGAGAGATATTTTCATAAAATTATATTGAGTCATACTTGGATAAAGAGCTAAATCATACTTGGACAGTATGCGTTGAAAAGGAATAGTCCTACTAGAAGACGACTTTGGGAAAGTGACCAAGTACCTACTTATCAACGCACGGCCAGTATGACGTACGGTACCCACTTTGGGACTTGGGACAATAAAAGTGATATTACATATACCAAAAGTTTTAAATATGTCTTTTGGCCTTTAAATACATCCCAAATCGGTTTTTACATATCGGAAACCAAGATGCTCACAATTGGGGCAAAAGTAATACGACTTACAACCAAGCACAAAGGAAGACTAACGTTCTTGATGCAATATTTCCAAAGAAAGCAAAAATAAGACTCTCACTAGAAAGTTGCAACTTATAGAAATTTGTTGTTTTAGTAGTTAGAGATTTGGTCTTCTAGCAAGGAGGTTTCAAGATCCATACACCCAACGGACAACCTAATATCAAGCAGTACTGACCTCGAGCGTTAGGCAATATAGATGGGAAATATATTATCTTTCATCTCCTATCAGTATTACAGAATTTAATATATTGAAATAAATATAGAGATAAGCAACCATTGGGTTGCCTCCTCAAGGTTATGTACTCGAGAGGTATCACGACAATAATAAAGTCAATAAGTAATTTTTCGTGAAGTTTTGTAGGTTTATTAGCATTAAATTGAAAGAAGAAGTAATACATTATGCAATTAAAGTCATCTTGATCAAAAATCATAATAAATAGATTGTCATTACATGTCTTAGTTTTTAGTACCAAGAAGGAAGCATAACATAGGGTTTACTTGGGTATTAATAAGTCCATGAATTTATAAGAAAGAGTGCGCTAGAAGGTACCACAATTAGTAAAAATTATTAAAAAAAAAACTAAAGTTAAAAGTAACGGGATTTATCACATCTTTAATGACAGAATCTTTTTCAGGAAGTACCAACAACTGTAATACTGAACTTTTGGGACTGGTCCTTGGATGCTATTTCGAAATTCTTTTGTCTAGGGCAAAAAATGGAGCATGAATGGAAACATTCGAAGTAATTAAAATAGAATTTGATTCGAACAAAACATCATTACCTCATATCAGTATGTGAAATAAATTTCAGAATGAAAAGAAGAGTGAAGCATTAAAAGCAGCATCAAAGAAGAGAAATACCAAGTGAACATTAAAATACTCTAAATGTAATTAAGAAAGCATTTAATGTGCTCTTAATGTTTTTGCCTAGTCAGTACTATTGTGAAGCACCAATTTCGTTAATAAAGACATCAAAATGAGAAGTGAAAAGACCT